>NC_079899.1:7909622-8061188 GCF_024868665.1 Triplophysa rosa
GCCAGCACCACTCGGTCCTGTAGATTCACCCTCTACAATATCAGGAAAATTAGACCTTTCCTATCCGAGCATGCTACGCAGGTCCTAGTCCAGGCTCCTGTTCTGTCCAGACTGGACTATTGCAATGCGCTACTAGCTGGACTTCCTGCTTGCACAACAAAACCTCTGCAGATGATCCAGAATGCAGCGGCAAGAGTGGTCTTCAATGAACCGAAGAGAGCACACGTCACCCCTCTCTTCATTAAGTTACATTGGCTCCCTATAGTCGCTCGTATTAAATTCAAGACTCTGCTCCTGGCCTACAAGACCACCACTGGTTTGGCACCCCCTATCTTCACTCACTAATGCAGACTTATGTACCTGCCAGATCTTTACGCTCTGCAAACGAACAACATCTTGTGGTGCCATCCCAAAAAGGTTAAAAATCGCTCTCACGAACCTTCTCTAGATCGGTTCCACATTTGTGGAATGATCTGCCTGCTGCTACAAGATCAGCAGATTCTGTAGCCATCTTTAAGAACCGTCTGAAAACACATCTCTTCCGTCAGCACCTGACCAATAATTTCTGACTTCTATATCTTTTCTACTGTACTACTATATATATAAAAAAATCTTTAAAAACTTAGCTCTGTACACTGTAGTAGGCTTTGTGAGACATGTTTTATTGCACTTATGCTTTTTGTTGTCGTAATGATGACCCAAATGCTTCCATTGTTTACCCAACTTGTAAGTCGCTTTGGATAAAAGCATCTGCTAAATGAATAAATGTAAATGTAATGTAAATTACTAAAAAGATAAATAAATGAAACAAAAATAACGGTAACACTTTAGATTATGACCCGCAAAGTACCGCGTAAGTAGACTGATTTTACGGTGTAAGTTTTGGTAACTATAGTGTACCTAGGTGTAGGTATGAGGGAGCAAAACATTAATTCGGGTAATAAAGGGGTAGCAACCAGATATACAATCTGCAAAGAACTGCGTAAGTAAAGCTACATTTACAGTGTTAGTTTTGGTAATTATAGTGTACCTATACGTGTAGGTATAAGGGAACAATATTTTAAGTTTGGGTAATAAAGGGGTAGCAACCAGATATAAGTGGGGACTGTTTTTGTTCCACGAAGTTACAGGGTAAGAACAATAAATATACACACAATCTGATATCCTTGACTCTGAAACCTTTATTTAAAAACAACCCGCAATGTACCGCATAATTAACTAATTGTAACAATAATGTACCTCTACAGTAGGCTACATTTCAGTAGGTAAAGGGGAACAATATGCAAAGTTTGGGGATTAAGGGGTAAGAGTCAGGAAATTAAAACAATATATATTTATACTGTAAAGTATTTTAATATAATGCACGACCTACAGTATGCTAGACAACAATGGGAGAAAGTTAGCATTAGCACGCATTCCATATCGGTCTGGGCTGTCTGTCTGCAAATTTTGACTACACTGTAAAAAATATTCCGTAAATTTTACGGTAAAAAACCGGCAGCTGTGGTTGCCAGAACTTTACCGTCAAAAGTACGGTTGCAACGTTATTGGTTTTACGGGATTGCACCCACTGTACCGTATATTTTACAGTTAATAATTTTCTTTTTTACGGTTCATAACTGTCTAATTTACTTGTTTATGCTGTTATAAAAACAGTTTATACCTGTCAAATTCCAGGATTTACATTGTATTAATTACGGTTCATAACCATCTTTTTTACAGTTCAGCACTTTCTAATTTAAAGGTTTACATCAGCACTGTCTAATTTAAAGGTTTATGTTGTAATAATTACAGTTAAACTCTATAATTATTTGCTAAACATTCAGATTTAACCTTTAAGAAACTATTAAAATTACTGTTAAACTAATTGATAAATATCTTACATTTGCAAACCTAAATCAAATCATCAAAACCCATCAAAATCTATAAAAGACAAAGACATCAGTGAGGTCCCAAGTATCTTTAATAAAGACTGGCAGGCATTTAAGACAAAATATTAGTGCATTTTTCTGTTCTCGTGTTTCAACTGGTATACAGTGGTTTAATTAAAATCGTTCAGTCCAGTCTACATTTAAAGTGATGCTTCACCCAAAAATGAAAATTCTGTCATCATTTACTCACTCTCTTGTCATGTCAAACCTGTACTGTATATATTTCTTTGTTCTGCTAAACACCAAGGAATTTATTTGTAAGAATGTCATTTACCAAACAGATCTCATCCCCCATTGACTCCCATAGTATTTTTTTTCCCTACTATGGCAGTAAATGAGGGATAAGATCTGTTTGGTTACTGACATTCTTATAAATAGCTTCCTTTTTGTTTAACCGAACAAAAAATGTATACAGGTTTGGAAGAACCTGAGAGTGAGGAAATGACAGAATTTTCACTTTGGGGAGAACTATCCCTTTAAAGTGATACTTCATGCTTAAAATCAAAATTTCCCCATGTTTTACTTACCCTCACGGCATCCTAAGTGAATGTGACTTTCTTCTTGAAGAATAATGCAATCAAAGTAATAATACCACGTATTCTTTGACTTCCAAGCGGCAGAATGTGAGTGAATGGGGGGGATTTTTTGAAGCTCCAAAAAGTGCATCCATCGATGAAAGAAGAACGGCTCGACACGGCTCCGTGGTCTTAACAAAGGTCTTCTGAAGCGAATCAATGCGTTTGTTTAAGAGAAATATGCATATTGACAACGCTATTAAGGATAATGTCTAACAGCCGCTGCAGGCGAAAGAGAGGCTTGTTTTTCCGTTAAATGATGGCGACGAAAGCTCCCGCCCAGAAGAGGCGGTGTTTATATTGGCGAAAAATGCTGTTCGTCACAGGAACTTACTTAGGGTGAAGACTCTGCGTCATTTGCCGGAGAAACAAGCCTCTCGCTCGCCTGCAGCGGATGTTGGACATTATCCTTTATAGCGTTGTCAATATGTATATTTCTCTTAAACAAACGCATGGATTCGCTTCAGAAGACCTTTGTTAAGACCACGGAGCCGTGTCGAGCCGCTCTTTGATCAATGGATGCACTTTTTGGAGATTTAAAAAATTGCCCCCCATTCACTCCCATTCTACTGCTTGGAAGTAAAAGGATACGTGGTATTATTACTCTGACTCCATTATTCCTCAAGAAGAAAGTTACATTCACTTAGGATGCCTTGAGGGTAAGTAAAACATGGGGAAAATTTGATTCAAGCCTGAAATAACCCTTTAAGAGATTAAAACTTGGAAACAGTCTGTAGGCCACCTTTACAAAGTCTCTCACCCCGAGTATAAACTTGGAAACAGTCTGCAGACCACCTTTACAAAGTCTCTCGCCATTCATGATCAGAAAGGTCAGCGATTAGGGTGAAGACTGGGAGTAGCTTTTTGTTTTTCTTTTCCACCTCCTTTATTCCCTTTCTCCGGATTGAGATGAAAAAAACACCTTGAAAAGAAAAAAAAAACATTTATAAGTCTGTAAATTAAGCTACACCGTAATGAATCTCCCCTCCTAAGTCTCTTTACATACCTTTGCAGGAATTCAAGCACTGACGCCAGTTCAGTAGGGTAGTTAATTTTGGAGCAGTAATAACTGCAGAACATTAGGCAAACAGCAGAGATGAAAGAAGTGATGTCATCATTCACAATCTTGCGGTCCACAGCTAGCATGAATCGGACAGCAGCATAGCAGGAGGGTCCTGTAGATACATTTCAATGCAATATACATAAATTTATGAACGTAAGATTATTGTGTATTTACATATACAGTATGGCAAGAATATTATACAAATTGCAGTTTATTTAGTACTGCCCTGAAATAACCATTTCACAAAATAGATTTTAGAAATAATAGAAATAAACCAGTTCTAAAGTTTAGATTTGTGTAAACCGAGTTATTAATCTGTGTTGTGGAATATATGTAAAAACATATATTATGTGGAACAGTTTGTTCTGTGCAGAACTAATTAAAAATTGCAATTTGTATGATTTGTATCTTATTTCTTAAATTGATAGTTCACCAAAAATTAAAATTGTCTCAGCATTTACCCTGTATGACTTTCTTCTGCAGAACACAATTTTGAAGAATGTTGTTAACTGGCCCCCATTGACTTGTGTTGGTTTCGTGTCCATACAATAGAAATGAATGGGTGCCACTGCTGTTCGGTTACCAGCATTTTTTTAAATATCTTCTTTTGTGTTCTAGTTTAAAATGATAAGAGGGTGAGTAAATGATGACAGAATTTTCATTTGTGGGTGAACTATCACTTTAATCCCTATCATTTTGCATACTCTGCAAGGGGCATGTAAACTTATAAACTCAACTTTATAGTTAAACATTTAATCATTAAAGCTTTAGGGTTCTACTGTATATTAACAAAACGTTCACTTACCACACACACAATAATGCAAGGCGTCACAGGCAGGTTTTCTAACTCCACATCCTTTGCCAGGCTTGTCTCTTCTACATAATGGAGGAGCTCCTCTTTCTCATCAAAACAGGAGAGAGGTAGAAGAATCATGCCTTTCACATCCTCTGAGCAACCATTTCTGTACTCTCAAAACTTCTAGTTTTGTGACAGCAAGGGCATGTGGAGTAGCAACACGTGAATCTATTTTGTTTACGGTAAAAATGCACACTTGAACACGCACCGTGGTTTAAGGTGAAGTTTGTTATGTAAAACATGCTACCTAAGGATTTGCACTGATATCACACAGAACTGACAGCTAAACATTTAAACTACGTGAATAAATACACACTCTACTACGGTTTCAAACACATAAATTATATTTCACAAACTGGGCAGGACATCTAGAGCTTGCGAGTTTTACTACATCCGCTGCCAGACATGTTTAAACAGTGTAGCCTACATGCTAACTTACTCGTATTTAAAACGATGCACTGCTTGATTCTATTTAGCAAAAGTACTTAACAAACATATATTTTACAGAGTATTTCCACGGATCAAGAGCTCTCACGCTTTAGGACTTGCAAGTCTGCCTACATGCGCTGGCTAGTTAAATATGTTTATGCCCCGTGAAAACAGTGTACATTCTACTCGTGTTTAAAATCACACACTGCTAAAACCGTTAAATCCAACTTACCAATATGCCCAATGCCATACATAATATATATATATATATATTCCACTGATTTGTAGTTCAGCTCCGACAGTGCTTCATCAGAATCGTCACTGTTGAAACGCGGGAACGCAAACTTTACGTTACTGTGTGCTCCGCGCCAATGAGTATTCAACCAATCACATCCTTTGTTCACGAAGCCAAGGCGCAACGTATATCTTGATTGGATGATGCTTAACGGTTATGTTTTAAATGCTTGTTGAGTTGATTGCTTTACCATAAAATACATTCTTGAGTTCAGAGACAAAAAATTTGTTTCACACAATCTAAAAATGTAAAAGCACTGCTAATTACATAAAAACAATATTTAAATTATCAAAAGTGACAAATGTCAAGGTGAAATTTTTTGGGGGGTTTAGGCAGACAATTTAAGCTAAACAATGTATAGAAGTCATTATATTACAACTTTACACAGAAAAAGATGATTTTATAACACATATTAAAACTGGTTTAAGTGCACACTGCACAGGGGAGTCAGATATGTTTATGTAGCCTATTTGTAATAAGAATATTTTTAAGACGTTCTTTTTTTACGGCAAATAATACAGTGTACTGTAATGTTTTACTCCAATAAACCGTATTTTCATATGTTTTTACCTGTTAAATGTACGGTCTTACTCCGTAAAACTAATTACAGCTTTCCACTGTAAATTCTACGGGTTTCGCATGTTTTATGAAATACGGTTTTATACTGTAGCATTTATACGGTATTTTACTGTTAAATCTACTGACATCTTTACAGTGAGGATACATTTTTATTTGATTGATTAGAAAGGATGCACAAAAAATCAAGCTTATTATGAATATAATTTGGATACTTTTTAATTGTAAAATGTGAAATCAATGTTGACCTTTCCCAGATAGCACAATCCATCTGGTTTACGTCTATATTTGACGTCTGCATTTACATCTGCAAGACATCTTAAATACATAGTTTGCTCATCTGCAATACGTCTCGGAGACGTCTGAACGTCTGTAATACGTCTGGTAAAGATCTGAGAATCTCTGCTTAAAAGCACGCTCAAACATCTTAAAAGACGCGTTGTACATCCATTCATAACATCAAACATCTTACAACATCTTCTAGACTCATATGACGTCTGACAGCAACATCTCCCGAACATTGCAAACAAACATCATCTCCGAGACGTATTGCAGATGAGCAAACTATGTATTGTAGATGTCTTGCAGATGTAAATGCAGACGTCAAATAGACGTAAACCAGATGTATGTGTGCTATCAGGGTTTAAGTGTCCCGGAATGAATAAGTTTAAATACCCCAGCTGTATGGCCCGGAAGGTCATGGATTGGGTTTAATTATCTTTAAAACACATTAAAACTCAGTCAGTTCTTTGCCACGGTTTCATTATTTGGCATATGAAATTAAAGAAATGCGCAAAAACAGGCGAAAGATGAAGCGTAATTCTGTTCAGCAGGTGTTCTTGTAAACAGACTGAGCCAGCGACTGACTTTCACTTTATCATGTAAATATGTTTGTTCTACTTCAATTTAAACGACGAGAACAGGACAACCATCCTGGAGTGTTTTTATGTTCTTTAAGTTGTTATGGGCTGTTTGCTTTATTTAGCGAGTTTTCCTGTTCTGGGTGAGGTAAAATGCTTAGCATCATGATTAAAAGAAAAAGCTGAACATTGGGTTACGTGTAAACCTTTATTAAATAGTTTTTAAGTTGTACGCGTTTATTGTTTTGGGGTTTTTACACATTTTTAATACTAGCATTTAATTTAAATACACTCCAATTTAATAGAATTTGACAAATAAAATAAGATTTTGGAGAATATAATGTTGCCATTTATATAAAAAACTCCAACATCTTGCTTGTCATTTCTATGTCTGCTTCTGGCATGAAGAAAACGCATGCAACATTTGAGGTAAAATAAAATGATTTAATTTCTGCTCCAGATAGCTATTCTTAAAAATATACTATTTTCCAGATATCTGTAAAGGGTTTTATTTATTTTAATGTGCTGGTTTAAAAATGTATGTCGTTGACATTGACATTGACATGAACGTAATTTATCCAATATGCTAAACCTGCAAAAAAACGACCCAATGTGAAACAGCAGAACTGGCGATTGAGAGCATGCGACGACGCACGGAGCAGTGTTGCTGACGGACCGATGAAAACAGGAAGTTGTTGTACTGCTGTATGCTACTTGTACTAAGTGTAGCTATTGATACGAGGTTAAATCGCTTTCATATATATAAAGCGGATAACACTGCATTAAGGATGCGTGGAGGATCAGCAGGCTAGAGAAGGACATCGGAATCAAAACTCTTCTTTAAAAACGCTACCAGCCAACAGGTTAGCTACAATATACACAGTTATTGATGCCATCGTAATTGTCATGTAAAATAATGTTACTGAAGTCAAATAAAGGAGTAGCTCCCTAAAATAATTTATTTGTATGTGTTTTCTGTCATTTATATTGCAGAACAGCAAGAGCTATGAGATTTTATCAACTCCTCAGCATCCAAAACCTCAGCGGAAAAGAACAGCAAAAGGAAGAAGCCAAGCAATAAAAAACAAGGAAAATACAAACGTGCTACTTCGTTGTCATCAATGTTATTTAAAATGATATAACGATTAGTTCCAGTCCTTGATTCATTATAAAACACAGCTATGATGACAGCTATGAAGGATCCTTTTGTTGCTGTTCACAGTCGGCCAGCGAAAGGCAGGCTTAGTAATTTACTTCATGAATTTGATGAAATTTACTTCATCAATTGATCCATAGTTTTGTCTTTAATATTTGTATTGTGTGATATTTTTACAAAAGCAATAAGCTGCTTGAGGCTAGTGCTGTATCGTGAATCAGACACGACTTAAGGGGTTGCAAGCAGTTATTTTTGAGCACCCTTAAGCCATGACTTATTCCCAATAGCTACAGCACAGCCTCTGTACCTTATTCCTTAACACCAGTGAACATTTAATTTAACTAAAGTATAGTAAATGTGTTATGTTATAAATGTAGTATTTTTCACAATAAATGCTGCAGAGTGAAGGATATGGATTTGTGTATATTTATTGTACAATGTACCCTGTAACTATATAGAACAAGGGGGTAAAAAGGTTTTACTTCATTTTACGGGCCGCAGATGTTATACTTAAGCTGTAACTACATAGAACAAGGGGTAACAAGCACCACCTTCACTGTAACTACTCAGAACAAGGGGGTAACAAGCATCACTCCAACTTACAGCCCGCAGGAGTTACACTTACCCTGTAACTACTCAGAACAAGGGAGTAACAAGCACCACTTACCCTGTAACAACCCGAAACGAGACTATTTGCCCATTAATTACAGAGAAAAGTACTCCTTTTTAAAAATGTTTTAATTACAAAGTATATTTGTACTGACATACAAGTGTCTCATTATTTATTAATTATTTATATATCCCGAGAACAGCTGAAAAGAGGTGAAAGTAAAGTTGGGCAATGGTTGAGTGAATATGCTCCCCGTGGTTAAAAAAACCCCTGGACTAGTGTAATTCCTATTTATTATTACAAAAAGGTAGGCATTTCCCCCCCAAACTTAAAATTGTTTAGCATAGCAGGTCAAGTAGAGTAATGTTAGAAAATGCGTTCCTACAGTAGTTTTGCAAAAGTCATAATGAAGGATTTCTAATTATCGAGGGTTTTGCCATTTATTTGCGCTTTTTGTTGTTGTTGTTGTGAGATGAATAAAGGATGGCATGTCTCGTGTTAGATTCTCATCGCACTTAGTACGCGCTGTACACGACGCCTCTTATGCATGCCCTGGTGACAGTTGGTCGGAGGCGATATGCTTTAAAATGTTTAAAGTACTGGTGTTTTTTAATGTTTCGCTTCAGACATTAATTAACCCATCGGGTTTGTATGGATTACTGACGTTATGGCTTTGTGCTGTTTAATCCTTCAACTTTTCGAAACCATTCTAGAGTATTTTTACTAAAATTTGAGAGAAAAGAAAGAAAAAAAACTCATAGCCTACATCTCCTTTAGCAATTGCTGGTAATCTGTTTTGAAATAAGTTGTTTTTTAAATAAAGGTTTCAGAGTCACTGATATCAGATTGTGTGCATAATTATTGTTCTTACCCTGTAACTTCGTGGAACAAAAGGGTAACTGTCCCCACTTAAATCTGGTTGCTACCCCTTTATTACCCAAACTAATATTTTGTTCCCTTATACCTACATGTAGGTACACTATAGTTACCAAAACTTACACCATAAATTAAGTTTTCTTACGCAGTTCTTTGTGGATTGTATATCTGGTTGCTACCCCTTTATTACCCAAATTAACATTTTGTTCCCTTATACCTACACATAGGTACACTTTAGTTACCAAAACTTACATCGTAAAATCAGTCTACTTTAGATTTTTTTTTTACTTACGCGGTACTTTGCGGGTCGTAATCTAAAGCGTTACCAAAATAATTTACACCATGAAAACAGTTTCAGAGGTTTAAACCCACGTGACTTTAAATGAATGGTGTTTACTTCATGATCATCACTGAATGTTTCGATCTATTGTAATAGTTGTGTATGAGTCTCTTGATTGTCCTCAATGTAAACAGATGAATCTCAACATCACACTGTTACTGCTGGACATGAGTCAATGTGATGATCTGCCATGAGCATTAGCAAATCACAACAAAATAGTCCATAGCCACAAACTGGGAAAAGTGGTTTTCACTTGTGACAGTTTTTATTGAATCTTGCTAAAGCAAGAAAAAAAGTGATCAAGCCTCATCAGAGGTACAAAAATGATAAGAAAAGATCAAATCATTTTTCATTCAGGTTACATCACAGGGAATAGAAAGCATTCTGAGGCATAATCTTGCTAAAGCCTCTGAAAACTGACAGAATACAAAAAACCAGCACCACCTTTCCAGGATACTTTACACAACAAGAACCACTAGACAAGACATACACTGCATTTAAAAGAGGTGGCCAGCACCACTAAAACAAAAGAGAAGAAACAAAACCATACAAATTCTCAAAACAGTAACAACACAAAACCTGGAATAAATATGATAGATTTAACTAAATTTAGAGCTATCGATAAACTTTAGTTAATGCAAAAATAATTCTATCTAACAAAAATCACATTAATCAGGAAATCACATTTCCTATGTCCCCTCGTATACGTTAAAGTTGGTACATTCTCACTTCCTTTAATTCCGAATTCCCGACTTCCGAATTCCCGTAAAAACAGTTCAACTTCCTGCTTGAGCCTCTTTGTCACTAGGCTGGTCTGCTCCCACAACACACCAGGTACCAAACATTTCAAGTTTCTTAGTTAAAATATTTAAAGTTCAATCTTTGATTATGTTTTTAACATGAAAACCAGCTTGTGGCGAGCAAAGTAACGACACGAACACGGTAGTTTTAGCAACAGGCCCCCGAGGGTGATGTATTCACAAACAGCAGTGGGGAAAGTTTCAGTCCGATTCTGAGTGAACCTTATGGTGTGCTCCGGGCCATTGCGACCTGCCCGAGTCCCAAGACCAAAAAGGAGGTAAGACAGTTCCTGGGGCTGGCGGGATATTACAGACGGTTTGTGCCCAACTATTCGGACCTCACCAGCCCGCTGACTGATCTTACTAAAAAGGAGGCGCCAGATCCGGTCCAATGGACAGAGCATTGCCAGCAGGCGTTTTCCCAAGTGAAGGCTGCCCTGTGTGGCGGGCCGCTCTTACACTCTCCTGACTTTTCTCTCCCTTTCTTGTTGCAGACTGACGCGTCGGACAGGGGGATGGGTGCCGTCCTGGCACAGGAGGTGGGGGGTGAGGAACGGCCAGTGCTGTACATTAGCCGCAAGCTCTCAAAGAGAGAGACTAAGTACAGCACCATCGAAAAAGAATGTTTGGCCATCAGATGGGCCGTTCTCACCCTTAGGTACTACCTCCTGGGCCGAGAATTCACCCTTTGTTTGGACCACGCTCCCCTGCAGTGGCTCCACCGCATGAAAGATACCAACGCCAGGATCACCAGTTGGTATCTGGCACTACAGCCTTTTAAGTTCCAGGTGGTCCACAGGCCGGGTGTGCGTGAATGGTTGTAGCCGACTTCCTCTCCAGGAATGGGGGGGGGGCTGCAGGCCGGACGGCTCCCCGGCCTGAGTCGGGCGGTGGGGGTATGTGGTGAGGGGGGCGTGGTTTAGCGAGGTCTGCGGCAGGAGAGAGAGCCAGGAGACGAGCGGTAAGTGAGTGGAGTAAATGCAAACAACCAACACCTGTCTATCATTCCAGTAAGGGCGCAAGGAGACAATATAAAGACCCAAGAGATGCACAATGGAGAGAGAGAGACGGACTGATCACGGACTGCCACGACCACAAACCTCTCAGTAGAGAAAGGAGGACTTTGCTGGATTTTGATCTTCTCAAACCGGGCTGAAGGAAAAGCCGTGGATTTATGTGTTGTATGAATGGACTTTTGATTTCTCGTGTGGCAAAGCAATAAAGCTCGTGTCAGTCTCGCCAACCTCGTCCTCTTCCTTCCTTAACCTAGCGAACCCGCTACACCAATATTGTAAAGTCTTTTCATTTATTGATCAACGCAGGATGAAAATATAAGAATCTTGTGTGGCATAAAAATCATGTGTGGAATAAATCCTGGCCATCATTGTCAAATATACAGAAATGCTGAAAATATAGCTATATTTAGAAATGTAGTTATTATTCTTTGGTGTGAACTTCATGTTGACGTTTCCATCGTAAAATATCTTGGTCAGGGCAGAACTATATTAAAAATAAACCTTAATTTTCAAAATTCCTCAAATTTTTCCAAAAAATGTCAGCATTTCCAGATTCTTCAAGGGGTATGGAAACTTTTGACTTCAACTGTAGCAGCATTGATACATATTTTTTGGCCTTAATATTTTTATTGTGTGGTAATCGTTTTCTAAAAGCAATAACGTACTTGAAACTAGTTCTTTATCGTGAATAAGTCACGACTGATGGGGTTGCTCCACTTCGCGTGGTGCCTAACAATGAGCCCTTTAGCCATGACTTATTCACAATAAAGCACAACCTCTCATACCTTATTCAAGTGAATGCTGTGCAGGTTGTGTTTTAGTTACATTTTGTTGAAAATACACATTCAAACAAAACACAGAAGGAAAATAATCATTTTAAATAAGTTAAATCCTAGAATAAGGTTGATGAATGATATAATAATGTGCGCTATTCAAAGACATAACGTTACATGTTAACATGTTAACAGATAATATGAGGATTATATCTTTTTGTCAACTTATTTTCTTTCAGGTAATACTGGTTTCTTTTTTGAACTGATTAATTATAGGCCTCATTGATCTGAGCTTACTCACCTTATTGATGAGTAAAAAAGGTTCCCCTGTGGTCGATAATTTTATCCATTAAAACTAGTGCTGTCAATCGATTAAAAAAAATAATCGGATTAATCACACATTTTTTCTGTGATTAATCACGATTAATCGCACACAACAATTTTATTTTAAAATATACTTTTACATTTTAATAATTTCACATTTAATCTTCAAATTGATGTAGAAACAACATATTTATTTAACAGCATCATTTTATGAAAGCTAACATTTTGATATTAGTATTGTAACTGATGTCTCTATTAAATTGATTATTTTAACATTAATTATAGCCATCAACAGTATAATTGAGAGCTCATGTAGGAAATTGAAGGACACTTTACAGTCTTTAATGCTAAATTATAAATTAAATGCAGAAGAATTCTCATTAAAGCTATAAAATCACATTGATTTCTTCTTTTATTTTGTTCTTTGATTAACATTAGTGACAGGAGTCAGAGCAGCACGTTTAAGAGCGCGGCCCCTTTAAGAGCTGTCTTAGTACGCAGATCTGACCGTCACCGTGCTCCCATTTTCACAACTCTTTGCATTCATTTAAGATTTTATTTTACACCTTGAAGTCTGTGCTTAAGAAAATGCTAGACAAAACGGGCTTTCTGACATAATCTTGTGTGGTTTTATCCATTCAAGCAGAAAGAGAACTTAACACGGATGCGCTGTCTGACAGAGATTCACCGACGCAGCCGTTACTGTACACACCAGACTGGACCTCGCGTTGCGTTTTGCCGCGTCCCACAGTTTAGAAGCGGTCTATCCCCATTGAACGCCTCAAAGCAACTGTTTCAAATCGCGCTTAAGTGGTTTAAAAGCCTGTACACGAATAAGAGCGTGATTACATAATGTAACGCTAGACAAAGGATGTCAAAACAAACGGATGCTGCGTTAATTGCGATAAATATTTTCTCACGCGTTAATTTGAAAAAATCGCATGCGTTAACGCGTTAATGTTGACAGCCCTAATTAAAACTAATTGTTGACCATCAAAATTATTTTTTTTCTTGTGAAAATAATTGTTGCTGTCTCAAAATAGCTTGAATGTAACTCTACACCTCAGTTTCATTAAGTATACGCAGATACATGAATATGCAAATTAGCACTGCCTCCACTCAATCGCACTCAGTAGTTCAGATGCTGCTAAAACTGAAAGTGAAACTGAGACCTGACACAGCAGTGCAGTGATTATTTTAGCCCGAATCTATGCGCCATCTTTGCATATTTATGCCTAACACTGCTGATCCACAGGGGTCAAATGATTTGATGTGATTGGTTACAGGTTTATGACATCATTAACTGGGGCAGTTTCAAACCGCACTTTTCAAACTGTCTTTGGTAAACTGCAGTTTTATGAAAGAAATACTAAGCAATGTTTTAAAATGATTAATTTACACATGGTTTGTCTTAAATCACACTAAAAACACCACATAAACATATGAACAACATTAAAAACGTCTTGGTTATGGATGTAACCTCAGTTCCCTGATGGAGGGAACGAGACGTTGTGTTGAGCCGGCAGATGGGGTTTGTCCCTGAGAACCAATCGCTTCTGACTTCTTAGAAAAGGCCAATGAAATTGGCGAATGAAATTTGCATGCCAGACTCCACCCCCGGATATCCGGGTATAAAAGGGAGACGGCGTGCCTCATTCATTCACCTTTGTTCTGAGGAGCCTGAGACCTCTCATGACTGCTGCAGTGGGCAGCACGTGTTGTGGCAAGAAGGACACAACGTCTCGATCCCTGCATCAGGGAACTGAGGTTACATCCGTAACCAAGACGTTCCCTTTCTGTCGGTCTCTCGACGTTGTGTCGAGCCGACAGATGGGGTTCCTATGGAAAACGTCTCGGTTACTTTTGTAACCTCGGTTCCCTGATGGAGGGAACGAGACGTTGTGTCGAACCGACAGATGGGGTTCGTCCCTGAGAACCAATCGTTTCCAACTGCTTAGAAAAGGCCAATGAAAATTGGCAAATGCAATTTGCATGCTGGACTCCGCCCCGGACATCCGGGTATAAAAGGGAGAAGGCGTGCATCATTCATTCACCTTAGTTCTGAGGAGCCTGAGACCTCTCACGACTGCTGCAGAGGACAGCACGTGTTGTGGCAAGAGGACACAACGTCTCGTTCCCTCCATCAGGGAACCGAGGTTACAAAGGTAACCGAGACGTTCCCTTTCTGTCGGTCTCTCGACGTTGTGTCGAACCGACAGATGGGGTTCCAATGGAAAACGCCATAACACTGTGCCCTGTCACAATCTCAACGAAGCGACGGTGACCGGCCTGGGCGTGTCAGCCGTGAACGCTACCACGAAATTGTAACCTACCACTGGGTAGGTAGGGGGTCCCAGAGCTTTCTTGAAAGGTGGGAAGGCCCCTACCTTCGGCCTCACAGGCGGCGGCCTTGTTTCTCTAACAGCGAGAAGCCGCCCGGAACCGTAAGGCACTGGGCAAGCGCTACTTCCTCAAGTGGGGGATGCGCTACAGAGACCACTTCCTACCGCAGGGAGGAGAATAGTGGAGATACCAACATGGTCTCACCGATGGGGAAGAAGTCATGGGAAGAAAGTGCGGCTGAAGAGAAAACCGCGAGGTGGAGGTCCACCTGGGGAGGTCATGGGTTACCAAGGTGGGAACCAGCATGAAGATACATCAGACGGAACCGCCCTACTGGGGAGTTGCAACGTCTGGTAGCACTAGGTCCGGTTAGAGCTATGCTGCGAATAACTCAGGTGATACCCGACCTAAGGGGCAGGGCTGCTCTGCCCAGCCCGCCCCAGGGGGTGCTTGCTTAGTGATGAATGGAGTGCCTGTTCTTCGCCCAGTGGGGAAAGAATGGAGGTTAAATCGGTATACTGATCCACTCGAGAGAGGGGGAAAAAAACCGAACAGGCGTACACCCTACCAGTTGCCGGTCCTACATGTGGCCATGCAGGATGCGGGCTGACACCGGCTCTAGCGGAGGTTGTAAAACCTCGCGAAGGTGTTGGGTGTAGCCCAACCCGCAGCTCTGCAAATGTCTGCGAGAGAGGCCCCCTGTGCCAAGGCCCAAGAGGAGACAACACCCCGGGTGGAGTGGGCCCTCACTCCTAGGGGGCACGGGCGATTTAGGGATTGGTAAATTGCCTTGACAGCGTCCACAATCCAGTGGGCCAACCTCTGCTTGGAGACAGCTCTCCCCTGATGCTGACATCCGAAACAGACAAAGAGCTGATCCGAGCTCCTGAAACTCTGTGTGCGGTCTAAGTAGAGGCGCAGCGCGCGTACTGGACACAACACGGACGGGGTTGGGTCTTCCTTCCCAGTGGGGAGCGCATGTAAGTTCACCACCTGGTCCCGAAATGAGCTGGACTGCGCGGGGGTGGAGTCGCCACTCTCCGCGAGGCATAGACTGACGAGAGAGCGCGTCGGCTGTCTGGTTCAGGTCGCCTGGGATAAACGTGGCACGCAGGGAGTGGGTCACCTGCTGACTCCACCGGAGGAGGTGTCGGGCAAGTCGTGTTAACTGCAGAGAGCGAACGCCACCCTGACGATTGATATACGCTACTGCAGTAGTGCTGTCCGACCGGACCAGCACGTGCTTGCCCTGCACGAGAGGCTGCAGCCTCTTCAATGCAAGTAGCACAGCCCACAACTCTAGGCAATTGATATGCCAGCGCAGGCGGGGCCCGTCCAAAGCCCCGACACTGCGTGCCCGTTGCACACTGCACCCCAACCCTGCAGGGAGGCATCTGTTGTCACCACGACATGCCTCGTAACCTGCCCTAGGGGTACCCCTGCCCGAAGGAAGGTCATGGAAGACCACGGGGTTAGGGTGCGTCAGCAGCGAGGCGTAATCACCATCTGCCTGCTGCCGGTGTGCCACGCTCTCCAAGGAACTCGACTCAGGAGCCAGTGTTGAAGCGGCCTCATGTGCATCAACCCGAGGGGTATCACCGCCGCCGAGGATGCCATTTGTCCCAGGAGCCTCTGAAATAGTTTCAGGGGAACCGCCGACTGCGTGAAATGATCCAGGCAGTTCAACACCGACTGGGCGCGTACTGCGGACAGTCGCGCTGTCATGGTGACAGAGTTGAGTTCCATACTAAGATAGAGGATGCTCTGCACAGGGGAGAGCATGCTCTTCTCTCGGTTGACCTGTAGTCCCAATCAATCTAGGTGCCGGAGCACCAGGTCCCTGTGTGCACACAACAGATCTCGCGAGTGAGCCAAGATAAGCCAGTCATCGAGATAGTTGAGTATCCGCACACCTCTCTCCCTGATGGGAGAGAGGGCGGCCTCCACGATCTTCTTAAAGACTCGTGGAGACAGAGACAGACCGAAGGGGAGGAACAGGCGATGATGAGGGAGAATCGAGACATGAAAGTAAGCGTCCTTCAGGTCGATTGCCATGAACCAATCTTGACATCTGGTAGATGCCAGGATGCGCTTCTGCAAGAGCATCCTGAATGGCAGCTTGAGTAGGGGACGATGAAGTACGGGCTGTAATGCCCGTTGAACATCTCGGCTAGAGGGACGAGCACGATCGCTTCCTCTCCAGAGGGGTGGCGACCTCGGACCGAAGCACGGGAGCATCCTTGCCTCTGACTGAGGTTTGAGAGGATGCCCCGAAACTTGGGCGGGCGTCTGGGGAGTTGGACCGTGTAGCCAAGACGGATCGTATCCCGTAGTCACCGTGACGGTTTGGGACCGATCCAGGGAGGCTAGGGGGTACGTTCTGCTTCATCGACCTCCCGGGGGGTGGTTTGAGGGCCGGCAGTGCGGCCCCCGGAGAGGAGATCGGCTCTGCTGTTTTACCTGCCTGGCGATGATGTAGCACAACGCACCATCGATTCAGAGTGCTTAGGCTGATGATTATCCTCGACATTGGGTCTCACCATGACGCAACGTCAAGTTGCCGAACACCGTCGTGTAGAGGGTGAGAGCGGCTGTGATAAACACCCAGAGAGAGAGAAAAACTCTTAGAAGTGGGCTGTTGGGACGGGGCAGGAACCGTCCCGGATCAACCATCCAGCAATGGAATGGCTGGGGTCGGGCCCGAAGGTATTCTCGATCTCCCTGGGGTCTTCCCATGAGGGCCGCTTCGGCTCCCGCCGCAGCTGCTGACGGGGTGGTGGTCTCCTCTTCGATGTCTTCCGGGGGGCTGCCTGCGTCGTGGGGGGAGCCGAAACCGGAAGGCGTCGAAGAGGACCAGGGCTGCTGGGAAGCAGATGGTGCACGGGATCTCGAATGCCAGAGGGCGGCTGAATCGCGGCGGGGGAGGATATGCTTGATATCCTCTGTCTGCTTCTTTACTGCCGAGAACTGTGGCTTGACAGTATCACCAAACAGCCCCCCCTTGCGAGATGGGTGTGTCGAGAAAGCGGACTTTCTCGACATTACTCATCTGTGCAAGGTTCAGCCAGAGGTGTCTCTCCTGGACCAAAAGTGTTGAAATCGCCCGACCCAGGGCCCGCGCGGTCACCCGTAGAGTGAGGGTCGGTCTTACCCTCGTGGAGCTCTCTCAACGCCTTGGCCTGATGGACCTGCAGGATGGCCATAGCGTGGAGAGAGGGGACAGCTTGGCCCGCAGCAGAGTAAGCTCTCGACACCTAAGATGCCAAAAACCTACATGCTTTGGCCAGGAGTCTAGGTCAAGCCCCTGCGGGACATCGACGTATCCTCTAGCTGCCCCACCATCGAGGGAAGAAAGGGCGATGGAACTAGTTGACGTGCATGCGCTGAAAGGGGGCGTTCCAGGTCGTACTAAGTTCCTCATGCACTTCCGGGAAAACATGGCACTGGGGGCGAGTGTGGCTTGGAGCCGCTCTCAAACCCGAGGTACCATGTATCCAGCCGCGAGCGTTGGGAGAGGCAGTGCGGTGCACTGCAACCCAATGCCGGCGGCCCGGGAAAGCATGGCTGACATTTCGACGTCCGCTTCTTCCTGGGCTCGACCCCCCGAGGGAGGGAGCTCCAAGGAATCGTCAGAGTCCGATGCCAGTAAGTCACCCTCCGATGCTGCAACGGACATCTCATCATCATGCACTGTTTCCGAATACGTGGTTGAGGAACAAGACGGTGGGACCGTGTCATGGGGAACGGTCAGACGAGCGAGACGAGATGCGAACAGTGCGCGAGCCGGTGGCTGACGGATTAGCGCTCACAGTAATCCTCATATCACTCTCGCTGCTCGTGGTAGCGTAGCCACTGCTGTCACGGAACGGGAAGCAGACGAGGTGGTGGCTGAGTCCCGTGGGAACACAGCCACCCATGACGCAACGTCTGAATCGTCAACCGCCCGCAGCGTACTGGAAGTAGACCTCGTGTCCGTCCCCCTCCTCGACGAGTGTGTTGCACCCACGAGAACAGCGGGACATACCACGCTGGAGAAATTTGCTCTTTTAGAGAAAAAATCTCAAACCGCCGAGACGCCGCAGGAAGGGACAATCCGCTGCACCACGTCGTAGAACTGGCAGTCTTGTAGTTGCTATCTTGTAGCGAAGTCTGTTGATCATGAGCGAAGGCTCCGAAGAACAAAAGGTGAATGAATGAGGCACGGCGTCTCCCTTTTATACCTGGATATCCGGGGGCGGAGTCCGGCATGCAAATTTCATTCGCCAATTTCATTGGCCTTTTCTAAGAAGTCGGAAGCGATTGGTTCTCAGGGACGAACCCCATCTGTCGGCTCGACACAACATCGAGAGACCGACAGAAAGGGAACTTGATTTTCACCACAGGGGTCTTTAAGTGAGTTTTTTTTTTCGGAGGTTGTTACGTGCCTGATGTAAACTACTTGGTGTTAAATGGGATGATCAGTAACATTTTAATGAGACAGCTGGGTGCGTGAGACCAAAGACACTGAAACAGGAGTATGCAACAAATGTTTGTTGCTTAATGGACATGTGAGTTACAGTATAAATTAAAGAAATTAGAGTGCTGCCAAATCAAAGAAAACAATTATTAACTGGACCCCATCGCTCTAAACTCACTAACAAAAGAAAATGCAGAAACAAAACCGAAGTCTTCAGCGTATAGTCTTCTTCCTGTTTCCTGCATCGCTGCTGGTGGCTTGTTTGTATCAGTGCACTTACACTTCGCTCTAATATTAGTGTATTTTATTATCGTTAATTATTATTGTCATTGCTAACTTATCCTGATATCTCAATAACCCTGTTCTTGTTATTTACTTGAAAAACGTCTCGTTCCCTCCATCAGGGAACCGAGGTTACATCCGTAACCAAGACGTTTTTCCTTGTGAAATTACGTTTTCCTGTTTTTCTTGTAAATGTGCGGTCGTCTTTCTCTGTAATTTTACATTTTGGGCTGTATTTTAATAATACATGAAAAATCTGTAACAACAGTAAAATTCTGTAAAATTCTGTTTGTTTTTTACAGAGTAGCCTATGTGATATTTTAGAAGCTTGCTTTTGCACAGTCTGCAGTGAAGCAGTGCAAAGTGACATTTGATATTATACAACGTGCATTAAAGGACAAGAATCATGAGGTTTTTTGCTTTAATTTCGGATTGAATAGGCTTTAAGGCTTATAAAGCTTGAATGTTAAAATGCATGAGTATGTTTCGGACTAAGGTTATAAGAATTGGCAAATTTGACCTGCCAGTTTTGCACAAGGTACAGTAGCCTATGTGAGAGAGGAGCTTTTATGAGACTGAAACAGGGTAGTGAAAAAGTGGCAAGAACAGCTGTTGCTACACACCCTGTAGTGAAAAGGTAAGAGCTGGGTCCTTTCACAGCAGGCCATTAATACAGATTACATTCACTATACACTAAAGACCACATCCATCGCTAATCCCCATGGACCCTTACAAAAAACAAACACACACACATGGTCAATTCAAGTATTGCAGATCAGGACATAGGTCTGCACCTACCTATATACCAATAGGACAATTTGAGGTGTGTATGCGTACATACCTGTGTCTATGCGTGTTTGTGTGTAATAAGTACATATGGGGCTTGGCTGTCACACATTCAATAAATCATTTTGCTAATGCTAAAAGGGATATTTTTTGTTTTAACCCAATCCTGAGTTAGGCTCGAATTTTTGTTTTCTTAATTTTTATTTAATCCATGAATCAAGAAAAATCTATAATACACCATTGGATGTCAAATTTGGAAACTATTTTCAACTAAATATAATGAAAATGTTTAGCTGATTAGCATAGTCGAGTAAGCACCTGCTGGTAGACTAACTACACAATATTGTCCCAAAAACCATGTGTCTGATTACAAAATTGGCATTTTGTTCTTTTTTTATAAGTCATCCTCTTAAGCTTGGAAAACAAAAAGCTTCATAATTGGCAATCAGTAAAAAGGTAGTAAAAGAAATCAGTCAAAACTAGCGTCTCAGCTTCTCAAGTGTTTTCTACAGAGAGAAACACACATGCAGAGTGTGACAGAGCAAACACAGATGTTATTCTATCTGCTGACTGACTGTCTTAAAACTCTGTCAATGATTATATTCTGTTTCAGAGGCAATATTACATGCACATGATACTATATACAGAATGTTTTATTATGTTTGTTACACTTAAATGTATTTAAATTACATTTAAATATTCCACCGGAACATGTATGGTTAAATATATTTATGTTTTTATTCATTAAATTGATAGTTCAACCAAAAATATAAATGATGTCATGATTTTTTCACCATCGTGTCATTCCATTCTGTGGAACACAAAAGAACATATTTTCATAAAATGTCTCAGTGGGGTTTTTTTTGCCCATACAATGGAAGTCAATGGGGGTCAATGTTGTTTAGTTAGCAATGCTCTTTAACCTTCTTTTGAGTTCTGCAGAACAAAGAAAGTCTTACAGGTTTGGAATGACATGAGGGTGAACAAAGGGTAATTTTTGGATTAACAATCCAAATACTTTGTCAAACTTCATGAATAAAAGATGACAAACATGATGTTTTTGCAGCATATGGTTAAAGACATACTGATATCTTATAAATACTGGCCATCCTTCCCTTAAAGGCGATTTCTGTGCACTTTTTGAGTTAATACTAAGTTTTTATATATTTAAAGTAATCTTGATTAATAAGAACCATGTACCTCAAATAATCATACATCAGAAAGAGAAAATAGAGCCGTAAAATGATCTTTATGCTTGTAGTAATTTAAACAGCATACCAGATATGGTGTCCATTTGCATGCTTCTTCTGAATCAGCAAAATTGACAAAAATATCTATTTATCTGTTGTATAGATCAGTTCTCCAAAGTCTATGTAAAAAGAATATGTGTGTGTGATCACCTATCCATGATAGACCGCATAGACTGCTCTCATCATTTAGTCACCCGTTCACTGAGGTTTGTTTCCTTTCCAACTGTTTGGACAGCCCCCATTTCATACAATTTTGTCTCCCTTCTGTCTGTTACACTCCCATTCTCTCTCTCCAATGGATCACTCCAGCTGTCCGTGGATTGTCAAACCCTGGATGGGTAGTCAGTAGTGTGAGACAGGAGTAGCTCTTGTGTTTTTAAGATGGGATGAAAGGGGGAAAATAGAAGCAGAACACGGAGTGTGTGAAATAGAATGAGACAACGCCATTACGTTTGACTGCTTTGTATCAGACGTTCATATAGTGGATGGGATTGAGCTGTCAAGGACTAAAATGACACAAAAACGATTTTTGGGGGCACTACCCCTAGATTATTGCAATGCAACAATGTAAAGGACTGCTAATACAGAAAACCTGCATAGCTACTCCTAAATTAAAGAAAGCAAGATAATAAATAAGAATAGTAATAAAATAACTAAAAACAATAATGGTTATGCAGCCATGTAATAAAAACGATATTGTTTCTATAGGGAGGTACAAAGCCCATCAGGCTTATTTTCTGTCCAGTTAAGTGATTTATAGCTTCATGAAGACAAACTATGAAATCTTCTTGGTGTGTTTTAAAGTGTAACATGGAGTGGCTGAATGTTATTCAGCAGAAATTTTATGTGGCCCAGAGCGAATAGAGGAGGTTTAAAGCACTCACTTAGTTAAACTAACAACGTTGCCTAACGTTACGCTTGAGACTCACTTGTGTGTATATATATTTACACATGCTCACCAGTTTCCTTCTCCACAACTAATTAAAATAGTTGCTTTGCTGAGGCGGTCTGGAAATTCTCCTGACTGCCCTAATATTTTATCTTTTTAGTCAGGTCAGAGAATATGGAAATAAGCTCTTTACTCCATTTGGAAGTATACTGTAGCTGCCTGCAGAAATGTGAACAGCAAGAAAAAAGTTTTAGCTGTGCGAATCAGGGTAAGGTAAAACTTTTTTTAACCGAAAAACGTTACAGATTGAGAACCATATAATTTAGTGGCTAAGTCTCATGGCTATATCACTTTCAGTAGATTCATGCCTTATATTCTGTACCTAATGTGTTAAAATTAAAGAAAATCCTCCCGATCCCTAAACATCCTCAAAAATTGAATACCTCCATCCACAAACACTGTATTCTAAACATCATCTCAACTTTCATTAACTTTCTACTAAGGGCTCTAAGCCTCTACTCTACTTCCTGTAAGCCCTCCTAGGCAGACAGAGGCAGCTGTGCTCAGCCAAGACCCGCTTTCTTGGCTTTTATACGCATTAGCCCGTGCGGGTGAGTAGAGAGTTAATTACCTAGTGAAAAATGCAAACAGGAAAGGTAAACACACTAACACATGTGTCGGTAATTTGCATGAGCTCCACTATTCTGCAATCTGATGCACAGGATGTGAGATTGCTCGCTCTAAAGCACTCAATCTCTGATGTCTCATCTAAAGCTGCACATCAACATAATTAGACAGGGTAATTCACAGAGCGGAATGATGTCTTGGATTCCTCCGAGTATGTAAACATTTGAGTGGAATGTGATTAGTTGACTCCGACTGCTTTATAATTCACGGGGCAACATCTGTTAGGATGTAAAACTATGAAAGATCTTCGATAACGCGTTTCTCTGCAACATAAACATGGGCGGATATGTAAGGGTTAGTGAAACTACTTTGAAACATGCTGGAAAACTCATTTTTGCATTCAGATGATACACAGATAATTTCTGATTCAGATAATGGCCATAAAATCAATCTGTCAAAACCATAGGAGCAAAGCTTAAACAGACCTGCAAATAAGAATGAAATGGGATCTCTTTAAAATCTTAATTGCTTCTTCCAGACAGAAGAGGTTAAATGGAGAGCAAATGTGCAAGTTGTCTCCTGCAAACAGTTTCAAGACATCTCAACAATGTCACAAACACTCAAAATATAGTTGTCAAACATTTATTGTAAACAAACATGACAGAATTACCCCAAATCTTAAACGTTTGGGACACAATTAGTTACATAAAGGAATAGTTAACCCAAATATGAAAATTTACCTATAATTTACTCACATTCACTAAAAAAAATGTATTTGTTGGATTTAAATAAAGAAGTAGCGCCAAGTGGTTCCACGCAAATATGTTAAGTACATTCTACAATTGACAATTTAGTTGTTTGAACAAAAGAAATTCAGGTAAAGTTGACAAATGTTTTTTTGAGTAAATCCAAACCATTCAGATTGTACCAGTAATTTTATGTTAATTGAACTCCATATTTATTATTTTCAACGGTACTTTTTGTTGTCACACATAAATTAAATATAGACTTTTGCATGTAAGTCAAAACACAATAAGCATGCTGGGAACTGGAAATCCCCATCAACCAGTTGTGTTGAATTAACTTGTTTATATTAAGTAAACTGAACAATAGGTCCAATATTATAGGGTTTTGCTTTTTACTCAACAATGTTAAGTTGACCAATCAAAATAACATAGTTAACTAACATTAGTGTAGTTACTTGCATGTACTATGAACAAGGATGGGTTTGGTAAAACTAACAACACTGATAGTTCACGTTTTTGAGTGTTCATGCCTTCATATGTATAAGACTTCCTTTCCTCAGCTGAACATAAACAAATAATTGTATATTAAAATGTCATCAGGATATCTACATACAGTATATACTCAAAAAGTTAAAGCTCTCGAAAAAAACATCCTTCCATTATTAAAGTAATAAAAAAAATCCAGTGGGTTAATAAATCTTCTAAAGCAAAATAATATGTTTGTGAGAAAAAAAAAACAATTAATATTCTGAGCTCATTTAGCGTTCTTTCACAAATGTATTGTTTAACTCCAGAAGATATGAAGAGTTATTTTAAGAGTTATTTGGACGTGTTTTATTGTGTTATCCTGTTTTTTATTGTGTTAGTTAGCTGTATTTTTAGTTGGCAGTATTTGAGTTATTATTACTCAGTCAAAACAACCCAACAGCAGTTTGATTGATATTACTAGGAATGCATGATAAAAATTATTTTTCAACATTTTTTAAAATGGAGTGTTTGTTTGGCTCTTCATACACAGCAGGGGTCACCAACTAGCGGACTCCGGTCCGGATGCGGACCGCGAGATGCATCCGTCCGGACCTCAAAGCCTTTTGACATAATAAATAAATGAACGCCTAACATTATTTTCTAATGCAATCAAATTTATAGCAGGCACATCAAGGTCCGCTCAGTAGCAGTTTGGGTCCTACGGCGCCACGGACAGTTAACATATGCGCACTGTTGCTACATTGAGACGTCGATGAGAGAAGAGAGCCGCGACAGACTCACTGCACAGCGCGTAGACGGATGTAACTGTCAGTTACTGAAAAACAATGTCCTTTTCAAAAGTTAGAAAAGTTGACGCTGAAAACCATGTTTTCCGAGATGAATGGGTCGAGAGATTTGCATTTATTCTTCCTGCATCGAGATGCACGAGAACGGTTTGTCTCATTTGCTCGGAGTCTGTCGCGGTTGTCAAAAGTGGAAACTTTAAACGGCATTATGAAATTAGACAGAGACACTTTGAAGAAACTTACAAGCAGCAGTCCGAGGTAAGGACACGGAAATAGATGAGCTCAAAGCCCAGTAGTAGCGATCTACATGGGTCCTCCCTCACTCACTTACCGCCCAACAACGAGCGAATGTTCGGCTAAGAATACAGTGGATCTTAGGAAAACATAACAAGCCCTTTACTGATGGGAAAATAGTAAAAGAGTGAATGGAGCCTGCGTGTGAAACACTTTCAGAAGGAAAATAAAGACATGAACTAAAAGAAAATATTAAACTAACCCCCCTTTCAGCTGCAACAGCCACAAGAAGAGCTGAAATGTTATCAGAGGATGATCAGTCGCAACTTGATGTTGCTATTTGTTCATCTCAGTTCAGCAGAAAACAACACTTTAGTTTTCTTTTAAAGTTGATAATGTTGAAATGAATGTATGTTCAATGCAGGTTTAGAGATATGGCATTTTGCACATTTTCCTTCATTATATTGTTGTCAGACATTGTTATGCCGTTGTATAGATATGAAAAGACATGTTTATTTCTTTGGTCTACCAAAAACCATCAATTCATGATTTTAGGTATTTAATTGTCCGGACCTCGACTGGCAAGGAGGGTTTGTTTACTGGACCTCAAGCAATTTTAGTTGAAGACTCCTGATATACAGTATAAACTCATTGGAGTAGCTAGGATTTTTTAAATGATGGTTGTATCTTGGAGTTTTACTGTGTTAAGTACCATAAAAAGATAACATGAAAGCATTTTAATAAAAAAATGTGTCTGTGTTTAACTGAAGACGTCATATATATGCGGAATTGAATGAGCGTGAGTAAATTATTGGAAACTTTTTTATATTTGGGTGAACGAATCTCATGAGCTATTAAACGCAACCTTTGAGCAATTAAATCCTCTAAAGGATGAATTTCAACATAAATATTTTTTATTATAATTTGTTTGGCTTCTTTTGTTCTAAACAGCTGCTTTTGTTAACTTTGTGTGAACAACAACAACAACAAAAAAGCATACATTTTAAAGTCAATTTAGTAATTCATTAGACTAATTACATTTTTAATTGGTTTAATTTTGTGGTGTGCATATTTGGACACACATCACAGACATCCAAAGCCCTTAAAGATTGACAGGTTTAAATGTGTTCTGTGAGTGAATAGAGACGTCTAGACACAGTCAATAAAGATAGAAAGATAGTGAGTGGATTCTGTCTGGAACAGGCACATGGATGCATACATAAACCACACAAATGCATCCTTTTAAAGATTATACAAATGATTTTTTCCGCTCTCCGCTTTTATTCTCTTCTTCTGAAAGATTCGCTTATCTAAAATAGTAACAATAGGCATTTAACTACTGTGTGACAGTCACAATAGGGAGGGCTACAAACGGCCTTGAACCGAACAGCGGAAAGCAAAATCTATCTGCTTCACATTCAAAAAGGCAGCATGGTAAAAGGAAGCAGACCCATAACTTATAATGGATAGAATTAAAATGACACAATTATATAATGAAAGGGGGCAGACCATTGAGAGAAGTGACCTTGGTGCTTTAGCTTGTTGCTATTAAGCCAACATTAAAACTGACATTTGTCATAGCTGGGATGTTTCTTTTAATGGGAAGCCATGCAAAACGAACAGAGGAACCAAACTATTTTGCCCAATTATAACTATTTTAAAATGTTAAATTTGTCATGGACCAGAAACCCTGCAAAGACCACATTTCGGCGATGGATTCATACCGCTTATTGGTTAAAGGTCTATATAGACAATTATGACATGAAAGTGTCCAGAGACCATCTCCTACTGTGATGTCACAAGCGTCAGGGTGCAATGAGGGATCAGCAAGGCCAGGGTTGAATCCACTTTGATTTGCATATGAATATTTTAATGCCCTGACACATTCTGTTGTGTATTCTCAATCGGTTAAATCAAGACTGAGCAGCACTTATGGAAGCTTTTTATACATACATAGGAGTCCAGTTGAGAACTTCCTGTGTGACTCTTCACCTCAAGCAATGAAGGCCTGCTGTTTAGAATCATATAGGTTTAGTATAGTTTGAACTTAGTTATGTAGTAACTTCCAAAATTTAGACATAGGCGTAAATGGGGCGTATCATAGTAAAGGATTTACCTGCATAGATACTGCAACACAACAAGAGAATTAGTTAAAAAGAATTATGCTAAATTCATAATTCTCATTCATTACTATATTTCTGAAGAATTCATAAATTCTTGTTTCTGTGGGGGTAACAACATATTTGAGTGCATTTCAAATATCCATGTAAATAACACAGGATATACTGTATAATAATGCATCAAGCCCTAACAAATAAAACAAATCATAGAAAAAGATAGCAAGAAGCTTTTTACATTGAAGTACTGACAAGTGTGAATTTTAGGCCTTATGACTCTTTGTAAGTTGACTTAAAAACACACAAAAATAACCAAATACATTTACAATTTATTCCAATGTATATAAATATATAAAAATTTGCTGACAGCTTACTTTATTAGCATAATTAAAAGCACCGGCATACGTTGTTTGAGAGGCAAGGTAAGGTAAACACCAATTGTTTTTGGGTATGGAAAACAAACACATGAAGAACTGTAAATGTTTGCACTGTTCTGAACAAACACACAAAATGTGAGATGAGAATGTGTAAGCATGTTCTTCATGCTTAAGGGTTCACTGGCTGACATATAATGTCAAAGGTCAGTTAATTGTGCCGCTTCTGAAGGTCAGGTTAGGAGTGCTCAATAGCTACAACCAAGTCAAGCTTTCAGGAGCACTGACCTTTGACCTTTCGCCTTAACCAGTACAATATAACCGCACGTATGGTATGGCACATCCTCATTAGGTTACTGCCCATGTAAGAGACGATTTACAACACACAGACCCATCCACTTACAAACAGAGACATTCAAACACACAAAACTATTCACACACTGTTATCATGTGCTTCCATGCGTCATATTATCATTATTACACAGCTCTCTGGGAAATTTGGTTATCATTCCATTCACATATTACCATTTTATGTCCATCTGTTTATTTTCCATGTTTAAGAACCTATGTAAAATATGCAGAATAATGAAATTTCAGCCAGTTGTTACTACAAAATAAACCACATCAAGATCCAGATAACTCTCGCAGGGATTATTTTACCATAATACATTCTTTTACTATAAAAATGTTTGATATATTTAACAAATATCATGAACACTGTGTTGTGGTGCGGCATAGTGGCTACAGATGCCACGGTCCTGCCTTCTTGTCTCTGAATTTCTAGTCGTGTGGCAGGATCGGGACAGAGCCCTTAGGTTCTATGTGAGAAAGCCATGAGTTGTTTACGTTTTTACTTCTCATGTGTCTTGTCATTGGCCCCGCCCCTCTCGTTTCCTGTATTGCTTCCCTGCCGTGTCTAATGTCTCCCACCTGCCCTTGTTGATTACCCTTCGTTTGTCTTTCCTATAAATGCCCTCATGTTTCATTGTCCTGTGCTCGTTCATTGTCTTTGGTTGCGTTCTATGGTCCCTTGGATTACCTTGCCTGTCTGTGAGCCGGTGTGTCGTGTGAGTTTTTAGTTTATTCTTGTCCTGCTGTTTTTGTGTTCCTCTCGTGGAAAGTTTTTGGTTTGAGTTTATGTATATATATTAGTCTGGTCCTCGTTACCCCCTCGTGGGTTTTTGTTTTGTTCTTTGTTTGTATTAAAGTATTTTGTGTTAACCCCTTCATCCCTGCCTGCAATTGGGTTCTTCCTCAACTATCGTTACAACAGATCTGGGCTGGGTTTCCTGAAACCTTCTTTGCTACATCATTCTTAAGTTATACCTTAAGAGTGGTAGCGATATATTCTTAAGAACGACGTAGTGATTCAAATATTTCGGGAAACCCAGCCCTGGTCTGGTAACCCCCGAGACAGAAATCACAGACCCATGCAGTTAATTGTATTATTTTACATCAGATATTACAGGCATAATCAAAAATTCTGTATAGAGCCAATGAAACATTGCGTAATTTAAAAAGCCAAAAGCAAAGAGTATAAGTGCTTCAAGAAAAAAAGCATTGTATGTATCCAAGCGTCATTTTCCAAGAATCTCAGACAGAGAGCTTTGGTGTACGTGACACTGTGCTATTGCTTTTCAGCCTAAAAACAATCAGTCAATCTAAGAGTGGCATTTAAAGTAAACCAACTCCAGACTATAATGAAATAAATGAATAGACTGTTGTCTTTAGTCAAGGGTAATAACAATCCATCTGCCTCATTAAGTGTCTCAGTATCTAAACCAGGTTACCAGTCTCGAGGGTTGCCAGACCAGGGCTGGGTTTCCCGAAACATTCAGATCACCACGTCATTCTTAAAATTATATCGCTACCACTCTTAAACCAAAGCAGAAAGCTTCCATGCAGAAAGCAGAGGGGATTCGGACTCCAGTCAATGTATCTGGCTTGCAATCTGAGAGGGTTGTGCAAAGGTCCCAAAGTAACTTTCTGCCACACCTTCCAATGGCAGTGAAATTGAGTAAAAGCCATAAATAATTTCATAAAGGCAATAAATATTTGCATAATTTTCTAAAGGCCATAATAATTTGCATTTTTATACTAAATTCCTAATTGGTTATTGTGTTCATTTGTAGAGGAATGAAGAAATGTAACAGAGACGTTTTTGTTCTTAATGGCTTCATTTAATAATTTCCTTATGGACTTGTCACTTTTAGATCATATAACATTTTACACTAAAGTAAAAATATCTATATTGATATACAAGAAGATTTTCCACAAGGACAATAAACAATATATTCATTATTCATATAATAATAGCCGGCTGTCAGTACATTATCCTGCTTATTACAAGGCTACTTACCTCATAAGTAAGTTATTGAATATGAAATATTTTATTAGCTCATTTTTAACGAATGAAGACCTTCCGCAAGGAAAACCAGTAAGGTAAGACACATTGTTCAAATGCCCCAAACACGCAATTTGGTTTAATCATTTGTAAATATAATGTCATATATGCAAGGCCGGACTTACCATTGGCCTTGACTGGGCACCAGCCCAGGGGCCCCGCCTGGTCTCGTTCATTTGATTTGTTTAGTTATATGCCAATCATTTTATTTTTCATTTAAACTTTGTGCATTGGCCTACGAAGGTTCAATAGCACTGCCTTATGTAAGGAATGATGTCGTTTAATTGGCTAAACGTTCCGTCAGTCATGTTGGCGTTTCCTGATTGGTTATTTGTGGATTCTATCCATCATGTTTTCCTCAGTTGAAACCTGTCTGCTCATGCTCGTTAAGACGCTTGTTCTAATGGCTGACAAGCGCAATCGCAGTGCCGCGCTTAAAGAAAACCAAAAACTGAGAGACAAGAACGCGAAAGAACAGCATTTAGAAAATAATGATTCTTTACACCCATGGCACCACACCTTGATCTTTAGGCAGAGAATCCAGAGCATACCTGTCAACACTCCCGTTTTTCACACCCATCTCCCGCCAGCCCTCCGGTTTTATTTCAGTTATTTCTCCTTTGAAACTCGCGGACCGACGGGAGCCGGAACGCGTTCACTGGGTGGCTCTGTGGCTTGAGCCGCTGCCCATTTGCCCTCACAGGCTGGCGCCCTTTGGTAGACGAAGTAGAGTAGAGAGGATTCACATCCCAGCGAAAAACTGTCTCTGAATACACCGCTATATGATTCCACTCCGCGTTATCCGTTTGACGCTCGCTCCTCACAGTCTGTGTCCGCTCACTGAACACGACAGATCGGTTCATCCACAGGTAGATGCAGTAGAGTCTACTAGCTGTTGTTGTTGTTACACTTTCTTTCCTTTACAAAAAAATGTGTTATGAAAAGTGTTGTGTTCTGCAGACATCTCTGAATAAAAACTGGTAATATAGAGTTTATTTCTAATATTTCATGTTCTGTGACCATAAACGGTTCTTGTAAATAATATGCAAACACTGTTAAATCCGTCCATGTAAATAAAAAATGAAAACATTCTGCTAACTAATAAACAAAGTAAAAACAACCGAACTACGGGACGCGTGAAGGGACAAACTGCTCGTGCTTTTTCAAACTGCGTTTAGATAGTTATTTCATTTCTGACGTTGAGATATCTGGCAAAATGTAAATGCTAAATTAAGATGATACCTTGCAGATATACCATTCATGGATTCATGGCCTGTGAGCTGCATTAAACAGTGTCTTAGATTTACATTTAAGAATTTGACATTAAAATGATGTTATGTTAGTCATAAAGTAATTAAAAGATTTAAAACGATTTATAACAGAGGGGTGCCATATTTGCCCTGCACAACCTCAGTTAACTAGACTTTACAAAACTATGGACTCATCTCATTATTATGAAACTATTTAAGCCATAATAAGACGTTTCATCTCATTATATGAATACAATTTTAATGTATATTTCAAACTCATACATCTGTCATATGCTTTACTGATGGAATTGCAATAGAATACGAATATATTTTAACACTTTACACCGTTGCATTTGTTAACATTAGTTAAGCATTAGATTTGTCATGGTTCTGCCCCACCTTGTCTTGCTTCTCTTGACCTAGTGGCAGAACCATGATAGAACCTCTTGTTTTATGTGGAGAGTGACGTTTTGTCCCTGTTGGTCTTCCACTCTCCGGTGTGGCGTCTCTGTTCCCGCCCTTTCGTCTCCTCGTTATTGTTTGTTAATTAGTTCATGCCCCGCACCTGCTTCCTCTTGATTTGTCCCCTTTATAATGCCCTTGTGTCTTCTGTCTCGTGCTGGATCATTGTTCTGTTGCGTCGTGTTTGTCTTGTGGTGAGTTCTTGTTGTGTAGTTAGTTTAGTTTACAGTGTTCATGTCAAATGTTATTATTTTCAGTCTAGTTAGTTCCTGTCCGTGTTGCTATGTTTTGTTATGTTCCCCCACGTGGGTCCTTGTTTTGTATTTTTAGTTATTATTAAAGTTTGTGTTAACCCCTTACCCGCTGTCTGCATTTGGGTCCTCTGTCCTTGTCTCTGTGTCTCACCCTGAGAACGTGACAGAATGATCCAGCCATTCTGGACCCAGCAGACAGAGGGATCTCAGCGGGAGGGGTCGATGCCCCGGACTCCCTTCCAGGGTTGAATCCGCCGGACTCCCTTGAGGGTAGAGGCCGCTGCAGGTCTCCAGTCCAGAGGATCGAGACCTGCCGGGCTCCCTTCCAGGGTTGAGGTCGTCGGATTCCCCTCCAGGGTTGAGGCCGCCGGTGTCCTGTTCCCACGCAGATCCCTGCCGGCCTCCCAGCTGGTGCCCAGGCCTGTCGAGTCGACTCTGTTTGTGTGTTGTTTGTCCTTGTTTGCTGCCCAGCTGCCAGAGAGCGCTGCCCAGCCGTCGGAGATGCTGCCCAGCTGCCAGAGAGCGCTGCCCAGCCGCCGACATCCTGTCCTGTCTGTCGACTCAGGCTGCCCAGCGGTGATAGCGCTAGCGCCATCCAGCCGGCGCCACGTGTTGTCCAGCCGGCTCAGCCGGCTGTCCGTCCGCCCCAGCGCGCCATGTCCAGTCCAGCCGGCTCCCTTCCAGCCGGCCTCCAGCCGCGCCATGTCCTGTCCAGCCGGCCATCCAGCCGGCGCCATGTCTGTCCAGCCGGCCATCCAGCCGGCCCATGTCCGTCCAGCCGGCCTCCAGCGGCGCCATGTCCAGTCCAGCCGGCTCCAGCCGGCGCCCTGTCCAGCGGCTCCAGCCGGCGCCATGTCTGTCCAGCCGGCCATCCAGCCGGCACCATGTGTGTCCAGCCGGCCTTCGTGCCGGCACCATGTCTTTGTTTGGACTTTTTTTTTCCTATGTTATCACGTTTTTGGTCGTGTTTTGTATAGATGTTTTTTTGTCACAGTCTGTCTAGTCTTGTTTGTTCCTTGAGGAGCATCAGGATGCTGCTCCTTAAGGAGGGCTTCTGTCATGGTTCTGCCCCACCTTGTCTTGCTTCTCTTGACCTAGTGGCAGAACCATGATAGAACCTCTTGTTTTATGTGGAGAGTGACGTTTTGTCCCTGTTGGTCTTCCACTCTCCGGTGTGGCGTCTCTGTTCCCGCCCTTTCGTCTCCTCGTTATTGTTTGTTAATTAGTTCATGCCCCGCACCTGCTTCCTCTTGATTTGTCCCCTTTATAATGCCCTTGTGTCTTCTGTCTCGTGCTGGATCATTGTTCTGTTGCGTCGTGTTTGTCTTTGTGGTGAGTTCTTGTTGTGTAGTTAGTTTAGTTTACAGTGTTCATGTCAAATGTTATTATTTTCAGTCTAGTTAGTTCCTGTCCGTGTTGCTATGTTTTGTTATGTTCCCCCACGTGGGTCCTTGTTTTGTATTTTTAGTTATTATTAAAGTTTGTGTTAACCCCTTACCCGCTGTCTGCATTTGGGTCCTCTGTCCTTGTCTCTGTGTCTCACCCTGAGAACCGTGACAAGATTACATGTCTGCATTTGTTAATCTTTATTTTCAGTATTTACTAATATTTTTAAAAACATTGAACATGCACCATGAACTAACATGAACAATTGTATTAGGCATTAACTAACAATAAACAAGATTAATAAATGCTGACTGTATTGTTCATTGTTGGTTTCATGTTAATGCAGGGGTTCGCAAATTTTAGATCCGAGACGTATAATCTCTCAGGATCCTCCAGAAATACAGGGAGAACACACACATTTGTTCCTTTTTAGTTTTCTTATTATGAATCAATAAATTTAATTTTAATATACATAATGGTAGGGCTTTATGATTATGTCAAAAACTGTAGTCCCCTTGATATTGTAATGTTGATTATTAATGTTGGATTTTGCATTTAAGTATGTTTGAAACTTCCTACACACTATAAATGCACCACTTGTGGCTCCCACTGTCAAAACAAGCATTATAAACGTGTAAACCAATGAACAAGTGTCATTGTTGGTCAAAACATTTACTAATGCTAACAAACATATGATTTTAAATAGTACGGGGGCCCCGAAAACAACTCAAGCCCAGGGGCCCCCATCCTCCTAAATCCGGCCCTGCATATATGTACTAGTGTGCAGCCCTCCAAAGATACCGGCAGGGCTAGCCACGTTAAGCTTTGATTTAATTTTTCGTTACCTTACTTTCCTACTGTCTACTGTTTTGTTTTGTTTTGCTACTAACATGTGTTTCCAGTACATTCAGACTGTCCATCGTAGACGCACTCACAAACGTACACAGCGGAGACCTCAGCACCATCTTCAGTCACTCTGCACTAGCCCTCCACAGTCTGCTTGTCTGGCAGTAGGGCTCTGGAACTGCCAGTCATATGTCAACAAGGCAGACTTCATCCCGGCCTTTGCCAGTCAGTCTAATCTCAATGTTCTGGCACTGACTGAAACATGGATCTGTAAAGAGAACACTGCTACTCCATCGGCTCTCACCAACAACTTCAACTTCACCCACAGTCCTCGTCCTTCTGGGGAACAGGTTTGCTTGTTTCCAACACCTGGAAATTCACTCCTCTGTCTTTTCTTTGCAGCAACTCCTCATTTGAATACCATCCAACCACCATCACTTATACATCAAAAATACATTGTGTTGTCATCTATCGCCCTCCAGGTCAACTGGGAAACTTCTTAGAAGAGCTTGACACGCTGCTGTTCTCTATCCCTGAAGACGGCACTCCCCTGGAAATGCTAGGCAACTTCAACATCCACCTAGACAAACCACAAGCAGCCGACTTCTTAGCTCTCCTCTCCACGTTTGACCTTCACAGGGCCAACACCCCTCCCACCCACAGAGGAGGACAACAGCTAGATCTTGTTCTGACTCATAACTGCACCGCTAATAATATTCTAGTTACTCCCCTGCATGTCTCTGACCATTTCTTTATAAGTTCACTGTAACACTCCCTGTAATCTCACTTCCCCCCAACCCTGTTTCTTTCCGTCGGAATCTTCGTTCCCTCTCTCCCACTTGCTTTTCATCCATGGTGTCCTCCTCCCTACCCACCACAACCCTTTACTCATCTCTCAATGCTGAGGAAGCTACTGATAAGCTCTGTACAACCTTAACATCCTGTCTTGACAGTGTCTGCCCTCTTACCTCTAGCCCTGCACGTTCTACACCCTCTTGCCCCTGGCTTTCTGAGACTCTTCGTGACCATCGGACCAAGCTAAGGGCTGCCGAGAGGAATTGGCGCAAGTCTAGAGACCCTGCTGATCTCTCCAAGTAACAACATCTTCTTAACTCCTTCGCTACTGATACAGTATATCTACAGCCAAAACCAAGTACTTTCAAAACAAAATCCAAACTGCATCTAACCCGCATCAACTTTTCTCAACTTTCTCCACTCTTCTCTGTCCCCCTCCACCTCCCGCCAATACCTCACTGACTGCTGATGACTTTGCCAACTTCTTCACTGATAAAGTGGAGACCATCAGCAGGCAATTCTCTACTCAATGCATCCCTGATCTCTCTCTTACCCCTTGCTATCCTCAACTCCCTTCTTTCTCTCCCGTCTCGGAGACTGATCTCTCCGAAATTCTCCTTTCCACCCGGCCTATTACATGTCCCCTCGACCCGATCCCTTCCCACCTCCAACAGCTATCTTCCGTCTCTACTGCCTCAACTCGCACACATCATAAACACCTCCATCAACACTGGTACTGTCCCCACCTCATTTAAACAAGCCCTGGTAACACCTTTACTCAAGAAACCAACACTCGACCCCTCAGTGATCAGCAACTACAGACCAATCTCACTCCTGCCTTTCCTTTCCAAGGCCCTCGAAAGGGTAGTATTTAACCAACTCTCTGCCTATCTCTCACAGCACGACCTTCTGGACAGTCAGCAATCTGGCTTCAAGAAAGGACATTCTACGGAGACTGCTCTCTCCTGTCTGTCGTTGAAAACCTACGGCAGGCAACGGCTAAATCCTTGTCATCTGTCCTTATTCTGCTTGATCTCTCTGCTGCATTTGACACTGTGAACCACCAGATCCTGCTGTCCACTCTCTCCAAACTGGGCATCTCTGGAACTGCACTAAACTGGTTTGACTCACAGGCAGATCCTTTAAAGTATCCTGGAGAGGCGAGACATCCAGATCTCACCAGCTGACAACTGGAGTTACTCAGTGATCAGTTCTTGCTCCTCTCCTCTTTTCTATATATACCACCTCCCTGGGTCAAATAATTAAGGCACATGGGTTCTCATACCATTTTTATGCAGATGACACGCAGATTTATCTCTCGTTTCAACAAGATGACCCCACCATTTCTGTCTGTATCTCTGCCTGCCTTCTGGACATCTCTTCTTGGATGAAAGAGCATCACCTACAACTCAACCTCTCCAAGACAGAACTCCTGGTTAGACCGGCCCAGCCATCAATTGAACACCACCTTACTATTCAGCTCTGATCCTCAACTATAACACCCACCAAGTCTGTGAGGAACCTGGGGGTGATGTTCGACGACCAGCTGAAATTCACCTCCCACATCGCAGCAACCTCTCGAACTTGCAGGTATGTGCTCTACAACATCAGTAAAATCAGACCGTTCCTGTCGTAGCATGCCTCTCAGCTGCTTGTCCAAGCTCTGGTCATATCAAGACTGGAGTACTGCAATTCTCTACTGGCCGGCCTTCCAACCAATGCAGTCAAGCCCTTGCAAAAAATCCAGAATGCAGCTGCACGTCTAGTTTTCAATCAGCCTAAAAGAACCCATGTAAGACCCCTCCTGATTTCACTTCACTGGTTTAAATCTCCGACACTGGCCTTCAGAACGATAACGACAAATTCGCCCATCTACCTTAACTCAGTGCTCCAGGTCTACATCCCCTCCCGTCATCTTCGGTCTGAAAATGAGCCACGCCTGGTTGTTCCATCACAGCAAGGCACCAAATCGCTTGCAAAAACCTTTACTTATTCGGTTCCCCTTTGGTGGAATGAACTACCAGCCTCCATCCGAACTGCAGCATCCTTCACACGTTTCAAAAAACAGCTCAAAACACATCAAATTCCGCATTTATTTGACTAACCAATAACTCTGTATGTCTGTTTGTCTGTCTGTCTGTCTGTCAAAAAAAAGTTAATTCTCTCCTTTGCTTACTCCAGCTTTAATCCTCCTAGTAGCATGGCCTTGTAAACTAACGGTATTGTTTAACGTGTTGACAAAATGTCTATGTGCTCTCCTACTTATAAGTCGCTTTGGGTAAAAGCATCTGCCAAATGAATAAATGTAACTGTAAATACAAAGACATACTTATACTTCATTTTTGTGTAATATTAAACTGTTACCATGTGTTATTAGTTTTGAGCAGTTGTTATCTGAGAATATCAGACCTTGAAATGTTGAGGTAGGCCAATCAAAATCAAATATGTAAGAGCACAGTATAATAAGTATGTATAATTTATAGTTTATAATTGAAGTTGTATCACTTGAAAGGAATCCTTCACGCTGTTGATGATCTTCATTTTTCACACATTTTGTCCATGGCATGTCTTTAAAGTCCCCCAGTACCTTAACCAATAACTTATTTATGAATTAGCATCTCAACTTTATCTCAACAGGGCAGCCAACCACATAAATATTCATTTGAACTTAAATGCCTATTGAGAAGTGGCATCATAATCTCAGCTCTCATTAGGGGAAGCTAGGTGTGAACAGAGGCGATGACTTCCCTGACCACAGCAAGATGGATTACAGTGACGGATGGAATGTGATGAGAAAAACAAAAGAATCGGGTGCTTTCAACAGCGCCGCATTGTGTGCAGGTCAAAAAGAGCATCCTAGGAAGGAGGGCACGGCTTCAGAAATGATTAACAGCATTCCCCACAAATGCTTCCTTTCCTAAACACATGCGGCAGGCCAGTCTCATTAACAGGGTGTAAGTGAGCAGCCAACGCCTGTGTGTGGAACTACCTTAGGACAGTTGGCTGCACTACCCAGCGGGCTATAGCTCTCTCGGTTTGTGTGAGCAAGCTATCTTCCTCTGCTTCCTGTCAAAACAGGAAATGAGCGAATAGGAAATAGCTGTATTGATGTGTGTTGGCTGGAATCCTATTCTTGTTTCCAAAGTCCAGAAAACAGGGATATAAAGGGTGCAACCCATGGCAGGACACTTCTATATTATGTACATCACTGCAACATGGGACTATAGTCAATCAAATTTGTTTCTACCTTGAATCAAAGATTGCAGGTCAAATACTCATGAACCTTATGAAAGAAATATGTAAAGGCCATCATGAACCCAAATAAATGATAAAGTACTGATAATGTGTGATCAACTCATGCATGGGAATATAATGCAACAGCACATAAATATAACTACTGTCTGGACTGCAAAGTATCAAGTACCAATATATATTTAAAATATATAAAAATCCATTAAATTCATATTTCTTTAAATAGCGCTTTTCACAATTTTGCATTGTTGCAAACCCAGAGTAAATAAAACGTAACAATACCAGTCGCCACTAAATTTGGCACTCCAGATGTGATTTGAATCCCAGAACATGGAGGTTATTTGTCAACGACTCATTTTATTTTGCATTAATATTTCTAATATATTTATAAATTAAACAGTTAAAGAGTGTGTTCAATACATCCAGTTTTGCTGTGTGTGGTAAAATGTTGGTATAATGACAAGCCTACTCTAGACCGTGATAACCAGACAGACAGTGCAAACAAAAGAAACAAAAACAGAACAATGCATACATGCAAGCGTCGCTGGGTTGTGTATGTGTATGTGTATGTGTATGTGTGTGTGTCTATTTATGCATTGGTGTGTGAGTTTAAAGCATCCTAATGAATGTATTCGCCTGTCTGCATGTACGGGTAGGGGGTGAAGTAGGGCGGGTGGCATTCACTTTGAAGGCCATAGTTCGGTGTTGACAGGAGTTCCTCCTCTCTCCACACATGTTTTTTAGGGCAGTGTGTGTTCCTTTCATGTGTTCAGGAAGCTGCTCATGAGAAAATACAACAAGCTCACTTGCCTCTCTGATCTTCACTGGTCCATTGTTCAAGAGTTAATTAAGAATTGTGCAGAGAGTACATACATAGAATCCCTCACACGACCATCAAAACAGATTAAAAAAAATTTCACTTATTATTTCTACCCTCATAGGGATTTGAATTTTGCACTGAATAAACACATAAATAAATAATTATTATTTTGATAGATATGTCCAAAACTTATGAGCAAGATTTATTTCACTTTTATTTAAACCGCTAAACTGAAGTTTATGACCAATACTAATATTGTCTATATAGAATAGAATAGAATAGAACACAGCATATCCATTATTCATAGTGATGTCAGGAGCCAGTAAGGATTCCTAGCCAATAACATCATTCAATGAAAACAAAGAAATATTTGTTTCATACATTGACGGCTCCAATAATGCCACACCCACTGCAACAGCAATGTCTTTACAAAAACACAATATGTGTAATCTTGTGCACTTCACGTATGCTTTATAATGCAGTATGAACATCTAGTGGACAGCAGAGAGTGACGTGTCCACCCTTGGATAGGTTTCCCATGGCCAGAACAGAGCAGCAATAGGGGGAGGAGAGCTAGAATTTAGCCAAAAGTCAGACAATCTGGCTGGACAGTAGTCTCTTCCCGTCCCCTGAAGGCAGAGCCATAAACTTCAGCAGGAATCTGACCAAGGTCATAGCAACAGGTGCACCTCTTAAGTGTATCCCCTTCCACTGGGGGCTCTCAGTTGTCCACAGTAGTGGTGGATGTGGACCTCAAGGTTCAAAGGCATTCCATTCCAGGTTTGTACATATGGCAACATAAATCATGTTTGGGAATAACAAATTATGCTGGTTTTACATCAAGTGGTGACATCATGAGACGACAATTCAGAGATTTCTGAATTTTAGAAGTCTTCTGAAATATGGCAACGCACGTATGCCAGTCTGGAACTTGCTAATATTATGGGTGACTAACCAACCCTTTTGTAATTATACCTTTAAACTGTATTTGTACTGTATGCCTTTGGTTTATTTTTTTTAGATATTTTTCAGTCACTACACTTTTATGAATACTACGCTGTATTACTATGACATAATAAATCAAGAGAAATATGCCACCTTATAACCTTTTCTTGTTATAGCTATTGCAATTTCACAAAAAGTTTAGTATTTTGCAAGATGAACTCAGAAACGTGTCGGTAATATAAAAGAGCAAAAATATTCTTTAATATGATTAAATCAACCTTCCAACATTAGTACACAACTGAAATACATTTTTAAAGAGCAGAATCATGTCCATGAGCTGTTTTCACTTTCACATTCAGCCAGGTTGCCAGTTTAATTAAAAAGTGAATAAAAACAAAATAAATACAGAAGCCTCATACAAATGGACAAGTATTTGATACACTAGTGGATCTCAACCAGTCAATATTTTAGATTAAAGGCTATAGAGGACATCTTACAAAGTCTGGCACTCATTCAATAAACAGACACATATCTACTCTGTGATTTACATACCATTCAGTAAAAAAAAGAAGCCGAGTTCATTAGTGGCACTTCCAGGGAACATGAAAGAGTAAAACAGAAATAGCTGTGCCTACGGTTGCTGGCTCAGACAGTGTGGGAAAGTAAAACACGAGACTGCTCCACACCACCCATTGCCCCTTTACAACAACATAACAAGCGCGCATTAATAGCTGCGTCACTGATAATTAAACTGCTCCTTTCATGAAAAGACCAGAGGGATCAAACATAACTTGCAACTGTAACTGCTCTAAAGACGTGACTTCGCAGTGTGGTGTGAAAGCACTGGCTGCGCTGTTTAAGTGTCCAATTCTGTAAAGCTTTTACACAGAGGAGCAAAAAACGGTTGATGTCTGTGGGAAAGGCTGTAGTGGGGCTCATAAAGAGAGGCGTGAGGTAAAATAGCTGACACGCTGCAAGAGTAAAGCACAAGCTCTCCAGGATGATGCTGTCGTTTTGACATCATAAAAGCCTGCGAGTAACTTCAGGCCAGGAGAAGGACGATAGCATTGTGACATCATAAATGGTGCTGTGGCAACAGATGGCATAATACAGAGTCCTTGTGTTGTGACATCATTAGTATGGCCATGGTTAAGGATTGGGCTCTACAGAACAGTAGAATGAAAGCAATTTCAGACCAACCAGAGGATTACTTTGGCTAATCAGAGGTGTGGTGTGCAGCATCTATTGTGACCTCTAATGGTGCTTGTTATTAAGTTTGGCGTGACAGAATAAACCAATGTGATGATAAATAGGTGTTGGGCAACTACAGTAACTAAAACTAGTGACACTACTAATTTTATAGTTTGTATAGTGGGTTTTTAATAATAAAGTAGTTTTCTCAACCAGTGGTGGTCACATTGTATTGCACACACAGCTTAATACCCATGCATATTATCTCTAAATTTAAACAATTCATTTAAGTCCATACACTGCAACATTTTTTTTTAGCGGAATGTTTAGTTAAATGGTGCACTTTTGACTATACAATGTTAAAATGAAGAAGACAATAGGGCCTATTACAAATTCGAAGACTAAAGGAGTAGTTCACTTTGAAAATAAATTTTCATGATAATTTACTCACAACCATGTCATCCAAGATGTTTATGTATTTGTTGCTTTAGTCGAAAATAAATTAAGGTTTTTGATGAAAATATTCCAGGATTTTTCTCCATATAGTGGACTTCAATGGACTCCAACTACTCATTTAAAGGAGCAGTTTGTAGTTTTAGCGGCATCTAGTGGTAAGCCTTTCGAAGCACTAAGACGGCTGCACAGAACTTAGATGTCGCGATTTCGCTTCTTTGCCGGAGGAGATAACATATTTATGAAAACACGCTCTATAGAGCAGTATGTCCGTTTAGGGCTACTGTAGAAACAACATGGCAAATACCATGGAACGGGACCCGCGGTGTATGTAGATAGAAATAGCTCATTCTAAGGTCATAAAAACATAACGCTTCATTGTGTAAGGGGTTTATACACCTCTGAAGACATAGTAATGTATATTATATGGCATTTCTAGATCCTCCTAAAAACTACAGACTGGACCTTTAAAAAAAATGCTGCAGATAGGCTGCTACATATCAACTTAATTCAAAAACATTTGAATCTGTAGATCTACAGCACCATACTTTAAACACTGAGTCGACATAATGAAGCATAAATTGCAGTGACTTGTTCTGGAAAACATCTTTAACTGTAGGTGAACTGTGACCTAACCAAAATAAGGGAAAATCTGGCTCTCCAGCAGCACTCCAAATACATGCAAGTGATTCATTTTTTTCAGCCGTCATCTTCCCTAATGAAAATTTAAAGAACATTAAGCCCTTATTTATAATAAGCAATTACGCTAAAGTGTGATCCTCTACAATGTTACAAATGATCAAGGCTTTGCACGTCCATCACAAAAAGAGCGATAAAGACAGGAAAATAGAAATAACAGAGGGATAGTAACCACAACAAGCTTACACTTATCTGCTCTTTGTCATGAAAAGCCTGTTTAAGTGAGAAACGTGAGAAGAAGGCAGATGCAATCTAATTACAAATCCATAAAGAAGAGATTAGAATATCCTGGCAGGAAGCCTGCTATATCAAAACAGCAAGGTAGCTTAACTGGTAAAACATAGTGGTAATGATGCCAAGAGCATGGGTTTGATTCCCAGAAAAAATGTAGTGAAAACTTTTAGTAGTTTTTTGATAGTAGAAGTAATTACCAAATAAAACTTTAAATGTCTAAATGAGGATGAACAAAGCAATGTAACTTTTATCCAGACTGACAAAGACCTTTGGAAGCAGTGACTTTTGTTGAACTGTTGAAGCCTCTAAAGTGAGACAAATCATTTATTTTTTACTTTAATGGCTGAGTAAATATCTCTTTGAGAGGAACATTTCCATAAAACAATTCTTATAGAAAACCCTGAATAAATTCTGAACGTACACACACACACTCGAACACAAAAAAATGATCATCTTTCCATGATAAAGCAGCATAATTTAATGCAAAATATCACACACGCTAACACACAGACGTGAGAGGAAGACGGTGAAGCATGAAATGAAGTTAGGTGTGAACTCTGACTGGCATTTTCATGCCGAGATTTATGGAGGCACATATCAGCATGAGTTCTCCAGAATGAAGAATAAATAAGGGCATACTAAGAATGCATCACACGCTCTCATATCAGGCTCACACACGCCAAGCCAAACACCACAGGAGATCCTCCCAAACTTACATGTATTCCATCAATGCAAAGACATGCTGAGCTCACAATGAGCGCCAGTGACACTGATGTCAAGGCCAAACTGTTGTTTCTTGCTAAAAAAGTTTGCAGTTGTTTGGGATTGTATTCATTCATGGCAGATATAAAGGCTGTTGCCACATTTCCTTTGGGAATGACTTAGGTTTATCACACCCACCTCTTATGTCCAATAAACAAAGACAATGGAAATAAGAAAACATACACCTTTACAGAACTAAATAAATAGTTTTACTAACACCGTTTTTTCTTGTGTTAATATATTTCTTTTAGAAACAGGTATGAATTCGTAAAATCAATTTGCTTTTGCATCAGTGATTTTAGGTTTAGGGGTGGGGCTTCAGTATGGCGTTTTTCTAATAAATGCACGTTTTTGTACGATTCACATCGTCCGAATTAATACAAATTAGCCTCTTCCTAAAATACATAAAATGAAGATAAAAAGGTACAAAAACAAAGCGTATGTAAGTTTACTCATTTAGCCCATGAATGCAAAGTCAGACAGGCAGTCTACCGATCTGAGATCTTGATATTGAGAGTCAGTGTGGAACAACAAATGCTTTTTTCTTATCTGCTAGCCTGCAGTCACCCTGACATTTAGTATAATAGCAGACAGGACTGGACAAAGAAAGGCACGGTAAGAGAATGGCAATTATTCTGCTTCGAACATTGGTGGATGTTCTTTTTTCTACAAAGATTCAGCGGTGTGGATTCCTAGACAGCCAACACAAATGCCACTCACTTGTGCACATACACACCGCCTTCAGCTCAGGCCCCCTTCAGCCTGTTTCCTGTGTCACACCCTAAAACATTGAGAAGTTTCCTTCTGTTGTTGCCAGCATGGGATAAAATACAGAAAGAGGAGGGATGGATGTGAACTAGGAAGTGTGAACTCTGTTTTGAGTCTGTTTCTTCTCACTTTTAACCTTTATGGCAATGCAGAGCCAACATTGTGGCTTTTGAATTCCCTTCATCTGCATATCTCCAACCTAGTCATGATCACAATCATGTCATATAAACACAGAGGTGATTTTATGGATATCAAAAGATACAAGTGTCCCTAAATTCAGACACTTTAGTCATGCTTAAGCATGTAATGAATATGTTTGCATTAAAACAAAATATTAAACCATATAGCATTTTTAATGAGAGATAGCAGATCTGAAAAATCAGTTTACCCAGTTTACCCAAAAATGAAAATTTTATCATAATTTACTCACCCTCAAGTTGTTCCAAACATGTATATATTTCTTTGTTCTGATGAAAGAAAGATATTCAGAAAAATGTTAGCAACTGACATTCCTGAGACATCATTAACTACCATAGTAGGAAAAATGACTGTATCTTTTTTTGTTGTTCTGTTGTTCAAAATGAGATATTTTAAAGAATTTAGGAAAGCAAACAGTTCAAGGGCACCTTTGACTAGCATTTCAATTATTCCTACTATGGTAGTCAATGTCCCAGAAATGTCAGTTGCTAACATTTTTTCCAAATATCTTTCTTTGTGTTCGACAGAACAAAGGAATGTATACAGGTTTGGAACAACTTGGGGGGGGGAGTAATTCATCACTAAATTTTAATTTGGGGGTAGAGTGTTCCTTTAAATTCCTCAGCAAAAGACGCATGTGTTGTTTTTGATCACTTTTTGGCTGTAAGATTTAGAACATGCCCATAGTTAATGTGGTTATGTCGATTTACTCTATTTAGTTTCTTCTATGCCAAATAAAAGCCAGTAAATAATTATGACTACTTAAATTAAAGGACACAGTATTGATTTAACTGGCGAAAGATAAAAACATTCACACCAGGTCAAAAAATAGTCCCCACATAAAACAAATGAATAAAAGAGCTTTCAAAAGAGAAGCTTTTGTGCCTCTAGAGGACAAGGGAGGAAATGCATTGTGTTCAAAGACCCGAAGCCAAATGTCCCTCCTGTGAGACAAATGTTTCGTTTGTCAGTGAGAATCAACATGTCTGAAACAATCACCTGTAGCCTATATAACTGTACTAGCCTATATCAGTAACCATCAATGTATGTTTTAAAAAGACAAGTTCACAACAGGTGCTTTGTCATTATATCAAAAGAATAATACAGAGAATAGGAAGAGAATTAGGTAGAACTTATCAGTCATCTCAGCGGATCTTAACAGCTTAACAGTGACACAGCCCAGAAGCAAACAATGAGTTTAAACCTCCACTGATTGGGAATCAGATACCAGAGCTCAGAGTAAACATCAATAATGCAATGTAGTACTTGGCTGTGTCTATCCCATCATTTCCTGTGGTTTACATTCTGGTTTTCCTACATGGTTGGGTGTCAGGGTTGAAAAGGAAAGAAGAGGAAAGTGAGAGCAGTGTGCATTAAATCTCTAGATTTGGAGCCCTGAACCTCTGAGAGGCAAACCAGGAGGACATGCACTGCTGACCATTATTAAAACACTACTAGTCAATAGTTTATGGCTATAGTAAACGGAATATTTAACATATTTACCGGCGTTGGAAAGAAAACAATTAGCATTAATCAATATGAATTCTCTTTGAAGATTCCCTACCAAAAAAATGTCAAAACAGGCAGGTAAATAAGGTGTGATTGACAGAAAAAAAAAGTTCTTCAGATTCCATACGCCCCGATTTCGTCACGAACGTTCCGATAAACTGCTTTGAATTTCTTTTAAACTCCAGGTATACGAAAGTACTAAAACATGAACCGATATACGGTAATAAAATCTGAGTGATTTATAGTGACTGCTGTGGCATTGCGAGGCAAACCTCCCCTGCAGGGTTGAGAGTGAAGAATGGGAGCAAGTCAAACCAGGACTTCCAGTAGGCCTCCAACCAGCCTCGCTTCTCGTGAGAACCTTTTCTCTGCTGGGGTGTGAGGAAATAATTGAAGTCCTCGGTATAACCAGAATGCCTTTGGGCATTGAGCCACGTTGAAAGTAACTGGGAAATTCTGATTTGCTCATGACAATGCTTGGCTTATTGACACACAAGAGGTAAGAGTATAAATGTGATGTGCGTAGAGCTAGAGGTTTTGCTTTATTAATCTGGATCTGCTTTGAAATGCCACGTCCTTTCAAGCCTCAGAGATTTTTCATAATACTTCTGAAAGCTGGCATGCAATAAAACCAGAGTATGAGTGTCTTACATAACAACCAACTGAATGTGACAATCGGGTCACAGTGTGTAAAAGATCGCCATCTTAATTCTCCACCTAATGGCCAGAAGAACAGTCTAATCGTGCCTGGTCCACCCATCTTATACAATTCTGTCCCACGGTGGCAACACTAACCGACCTTTCAAATAACAATTAAGAGCCCAGTGTCACTCGTACGCACATATCCACACACAGCTGCAGGGGTTAAGTGCTCTTAATGAAAGCCAAAGTGCAAATCCATCTAGCTTTCCCTTTACATAATTCTCCCAGGGTTTTAGGGGGCCGGTCACAAGGGACTTTGGAGAGTTGACTGATAGCACAGGAGAGGTAAGTATTCTCATTACAACCATGGTCTAAGGTTTCATGCACCATTCGAAGGGCAGAGGGATGCAGGTGTTTTTGACCTGCCCTGTGAATGGACTTTAAACTTCTTACATGTCACAACAGAGAACTTATAGACCCTCATTATGAGGCCATTATAATTGATGACAGCCGTTTCAGTGCCATTCTTTGGACAATGAAAATGAAATAATGACTGCCCCCAAGCACATATTATTCTTATTAAATGTGATACCATATACCTAGTCCTCCATCAACGGAAAGTCTATACATTCCATTCTGTTAGATTGCTGAAACCCAGGTGCAAATGACCTTAAATTTTGTTGACTGATCTTGAAACCGAAGTTGACTGCCACTAGAATGAAAGAGTTTAGGCTTCTCAAGTTAATGCTTACCAGTTAATTGTTATTGTATAAGAGATATAATTTACAGATAACGTTGACCACTTGAAAACCGAGAGTCGCGTCAACTGTGCAAAAACGGTCTCTTGTTGTGTGCTGAAGCTTGGTGACAAGTTAAGTGCCAATCAATGTAGGCAATGAAGACTTTGTCCATTGTCCTGGGTTAAGCTTCCAGGCATTCCATCCTCAGCATTGTTCAGGTGTTAAGTGCCTTGACATTGAAGTGAATGAACTACAGAGGGGAGAGCTTCTTTATTGTTTGAAGTGGAGAGACCATTCCTCACTGATATCAGGCGAAGGAAACATCGGTAATAAATAATAAAACAAAGGATGGCGCGGTCTCAAAGCAAACCTGGTGAAAAAGAGAGAAGCCATTAAAAGCTGTGGGGCATGAAGAAAGACTAATTGCCGCCTGTGAGCGTGTGCTTGGCAGAAGACCGCAAAGAAACGACCTGTCACTGGTTGGGCTGCGATGCTGACCATGCATTTTCTGGAAAAAGACTCACTCTGGACCAATTTTTAAGATTATTATCTCAGAATGGCTTCAGTGGGATTTTGACATCTAAAAAGGTTGTTAAACTGCATTTAATAGTATGCACAAGGTCATTTTTTCTAGTTGCCTGCAGAGTCTGCTCCTGACCTAACATAGGCATTCATTTTAATTCAGTTTGTAACTGGAAATGCTGCAGACCTCGTTTTAATTAGAAAACTCTGGGGTTGCATCTCAGTGTAGACTAAAATGTGTACTAAAAAGTACAGTTAAAATGAGACTTTGGAAAACAAAGGTGTCACTGTATGTATTCGCTCCTCGATTGGTCATATGCAAATTACTCAATGTGAAATGCACAAAGTGCAAAGTTGGACTTTATGCTGATAGTACAAAATCTGGCTACAGATGCTTCTACCGGAAAGTCTGCATTGTTTTATTTTTCACTACAAACGAAAATGCATTCCAATAACTAACCAAAACCAACTTAGAAAACATAGAGACCAGTTCTCATTGCCAATACATGCTGGCTCTGGGAAAATAACTCTAGTATGAACCACTGAAGTGCAGCTGGGTCATAAGGGAAGGATAATATCTGAAACTTAGTACGTTTTCCATACTTTACCCTGAGTAAGTGCAGTTTTGATAATGAACATAGAAGACTGAATTGCAATTCAAAACTGGGAAAAGTTACAAAACAAACAATTTAAACAAGGAATTCTAGCATATATGCCACCCACGCCTGCACAAATCTTCTACAAGAACTGATAAACAGTAAGCCTCTGTAGCTTCTCATATAGAACCATCAGTCTAGAAGTTCAGGTCAGGTAACCACCCTACATCTCTATCTGGACAAAGCATCCTTTCTTCTCCTATACTGTGGGGAACCCAGAACTCCCATTCCCAATGTACGCTCAGTCTTATTAAGTCATCAGTAGAGAGGCTGACAGAACCGCAACCTCTCCGGCTTGACCCCATCGCTTTATCCCCCACACCTGGAGCAGACCACCCAGACCAGTGTGCTATGGTGAAACTGGGCAGTCAAACTTTGGATGATCCTACTTCTAGTGACCTAAAATGAGAATAAGTGGGTATATTATTAGTATGTGCTGAATGCACTATCCACTCTGCCCAAAAACACATTTTGGGGTGGGGCAAGGTCATACACATGCACACAGATACAAAGGCCTTTTATATCCCCTGAGGTAACCTGGAGAGAGGAGAACTTGAGGGGGGATTCAAAGCAAACCGGAGGGCTTGTAATCCTACCTAAGCATGAGATCTCTCCTAAAACACAGCCACAAAAGAAAGCAAGGAGGAGGGGTAAACCTGCGGCTAACCCAAGCAGCAAGTCAGACAACAATATAAGCTGACAGCCTATATTTAACTGTGGTGGGAATTTGGTAAGGGGTATACAGGAACACTTTGAATGCGTGATGAAGGTCAACTGGGTCTCCACTTCCTCCACAGACTCCACAGCAAGTCCACTCGACTGTTTTCTTCCCCCAATGTCGACGGACGGGGGGAGATAAGCATTGTTTCCTAAAACAATGGGCCACTTCCAATATACCCCCTCCTCTTCACAGACTCTCAAAGACTGGCACTCTCATACCCTCCATGAATACAGTGTGTGAAAGTAAGAAGCTGTCAAGAACTCCCAAAAGGGAAGGTTATGAGAAAAGTCATTTTTTGGCTTTAGGAAGTGAACAGATTGAATGCAGTCACTGTAAACAAACAATGGTGGATGGTGTTGCAGTTTGCAAATTCCAACACTCAGGAAAACTAAATGCACGGGTGGAGACATCGAAAGTTTCATACAGTGGTATCTATGACAGAACAAGAATTGGTCTGGTTGTCAGATTGTGGATTTACTTTCGCTTTTGTGACTAAGGGATTGACATCAAGTTCCATCCGATCCCAAAATCCCACTATTTGAATGAAAACTCTACACTAGATGCTTATCTGCAAAGCTCATTCGAATTCTGAATCAACTTTTAGTCCATTTAGTGCTCCCTTAATAGTTTTAATTTTTCTTTCAAATAGCTCTCTTTTCATTATACTTTCTGCATTGGCAAGCTCATCACAGTTTCTTAGTTTCTAATATCTCATTCCTACCCTCTAGCTCCAGCTTGATGGGATTTCATCATCACTTTGACCATAAATCAAACAACTAGCAAGGATGTGATTCACAGAGCATTTTAAAGAAGTGCCATGGTGAAGCCATGGTCACGCATAAATCCAGCAATATATGCATTTCAGACTGTATATGTGAAAAAAGTCTAACTAAATAATCATGCTAAAGCACAACAAAGCCTACAGTTTAACAGTCTTCAAAAAGAGGTTGTTGAAATATTTGCTCTCTATGATAGTAAAAAGATTAACCTTTTGATGACTTGTAAACTTTGTGAATAGGCACCTGAATGGGATATCGGTTTTCTGTTAAGGGTGTCATAAACCTAGAAAGACGGGGCTTATTTGTGTCAACTTTTCATCAGCTTGTGAGATCTTACACAAAACGCTCTTCAAGGGGCAATAACCGTGAATTCCATCTCATTGACCCAAAAGCTTTCTCAATGCGCTGAAAAGAACAGAGTGACAGAATGGAACAAAGAAAAACTTTCAGCACTTCAAAGGCCAAGGTGAAAGTCAAGTGCTACTTGAAACTCACAAAAGATCTTTATCATAGTCATGTATTGCTGCGAGTTTTAAAGCAGGTCTTCTAAAGAGAACATTGTTCAACGTGATAAAGGTTTTCCCTGACTTGGATGTGTTTGCTTGTTTTGCAATGGCATGAAAATAATGTTTCTAACTGACTGACCTTTAAGGAAGAGGGGTCGGCAAGAGCAAGGGCTTGTCTCCTTAGTTCAACTATAGTCATTTGACATTGCTTGCACAGATCTGCCCTCGTCTCTTGCCTGTCCGATTCTGAGACGCTCACCGCTCCTGCACCCTCGGGTGGTGGTCTACTGGCGCACCTTTCCTCCTCCACTGATAGTCTTTTCCTTGGACTGAGCTCGAGTGAAAACGAAGACTCTCCACTCGAACAGCTTTCAACCTTGTGTAAAGAAAACAAAGTCATATTATAAAATGCTCATGTGTCAAATACAGATTTTTATGTATTTAAACTTGCCATTAAAAACTATATTCATAACAGTTCTCTGTGTGGTTGCAAGCCACTTCTCTACTTACAAGTAATCATACAGGCTAATAATTCTGCCATTCTAATATTGTAAATGCACTTCAAACAATATGTAAAGTGTCACCAAACTTTAAGTTACTTTCAAAGAAAATAACTTCTCAGCATGTTTACAAAAGGACTTACAGTTGATCGTCTGATCTGGACGTCTTCATGTGAATCCCCATTCGTTAAATCCATCTCAGTATAAATGATTAAAACTTTCAATAGTGCACTTACCGCACTTTTTCTAAAATCGTACTACGCACATGGATTAGGGACGCAGTTCCTGAAGTGTTGTTTGTAGCGCAAAACAATAATCATGATTTAACTCCCGTGGTGAAGATTGTCTTTTCTGTAATCCCATGACGACGCGTATGCCGAAGCGAAGTTTGACTGCTGTCAATGTGCGCTGCTCGATCACTTAGCTGGAGGGGTGGAGCTGCGCGCTTGTGCGTGTTCTGCAACTTTTTCAAACACTATTCATGCGGTGGTTGTGAAGTTAGTTTACACTGCCTGTTTACACAATAACGTGAAAACAGCGCTTGTGTCATTTAATAAATGACTTAAAGGTAAATAATAAACAAATGAATAAATGGTTTTAAAACCCACGAATCTTTGTTTAAAATAACTAAACCCGAAACGTCACATCATCAAAACTCAAAAATCTAATTTATCTTAACGGGTAATTTACATTTCCGGGTTCTGACATAAATTACGTCACCTTTTATATTACAATTCATTGCTTTAGTCTACTGATGTGAATATGATGTAGACTACTGCCGATGCTTGTCTGAAGATGTCATTTGCTTATCTCTGGCGCCACCCTCTGGTATTTGTTTTAATTGGCGCCTACAACATTTCCGTTTGCAGGAAACTGTAAACGTTTAATTATTTAATTATTCATCGCTAAATATTTGATATTGGTGATGTGTATACTGGGGTCACGTGACGTTAATTCACAACCCATAGCCTGTCATCCCAATCCCCGCCTAAAATCAGCCACATTCAATCCTTTGTCTGTGAAAGCGCAACTGGTCCAATAATCCATCGATAACGGACCGTTTGACGCGAGCGCACAGAATGAGGAGAAAATACTTCAGTCTGCTGTTTTAGAATATTTAGGCTAATGTTTGGCTTGACACAACGCGCATTTTGTTTAAACGTTTTTCGTACGTTTTAAACGTTTTTCTGCTGTTTTTTTCCGCGAAGTTTGGATCATTTTCTTCTTTCACGTTTTTCGTGAATTTTTACATACAAAGCAAACTACATCTTTTAGCATGTTGTGTATAAAGCTCATAGGGATGTCTTTTTTCCTCAGTTTAAGCTTGCTTGTTTTTATGATAGGCTAATGGTTACATGCGCAACAATTTCACCAAGCAGTTAGTGTACGGTGTTTAAAGTCGCGTGAGCTATTATTACTGAACATGTACTTGTTGCCTGGAACAATTCATGAGATTTAAATAAGTTCAAATAAATGTGTGGGCTTCAGCTTAAATTGCTGAGGACGAAGAGAGCTGTTCGTGGTGCTGAAATAAATAAAATCCCAAACTCCATAACCAATGGTAAATTGTGATAGCTCCCAAGATATATTCATGACTGGCCTAAAATGTTAAAATAAGTGTTTTTAAAAAACAAACCTTTTAATCTCAGTTTTACCTACTGTAAATTAGTCAACGTTGCCCTAAAGGCTGTGATATGCTTACCTTGGCTTTTCTCTTTAAAAGATGGCTAGTAAATCCAAATATTATGTCAGCGTCCACGTAAAACGTCCCCAGGTCAATCAAACTGGGCTTCTGCTTATCCGCCCCAGACGACCCGTTAGAGTTTTGTAAATCCATCGCGCGAGTGTGGTTTTATTTCCTCGCCCAGTTTATAACAAACGTGAAGTCATTGAAGATTTCTGGAGTTCGGAGTCATTTACAGATTGTTCCCTCTGATTCCAAACCAGTAGCATAGTTTTATCCAGATGTTTCTTTTTAGATAGCCTACATCCAACTGATAATTCATCTAGATATTTCCGCTTCCTTTCCAACTTACTTGCCACGAATAATCATACATCCAGATATTGATAATCGTCAAAGCACGTAAGAACCCCGTGCAATCCATCCATGGGATGTCAGTGTACATCCTTGTGCGATAGGCTGTCTACGCCTTGTCTTGTCTACACTGTGTCTTGGAGTGAACTCATGGAGCGTGTTGTGGGCTACCTTGAGCAACTCCACCTCTTTCTCTCTCTCTGCACTGATACCCGCGTGGCTAGTATGGTCTGTCGGTCTCGCGCCTGATGCTCAGTCAGTGTGCGCACAGCGGACCACGCTGTTAGAGCTCAATTGTGATGTGAGTGAGAAGACTAAAGAACCTGGAAGCAAGGACTGACTCCAGCGCAGACAAGGATGCTCAACCTGAAGACAAATTTACTTACATTTTGATTAATAGTCGCTTTGACTATATCCGACAGATTCCACTCTGACATTCCCTGTTTAGGATTAATGCGTATGACATTCCATATTACAAGATACGTAATCCATGTTTTTGCTTTTGAAAGCATATTTCAGATGTGTGCATAGATTGATTTAAGATTTATAATTTGAGTGCGTTTAATAACATAGCCTATTTACTCTTAATAGAAGTAGCTAACATATTTGCGCGACAAGAAGTATAATATAACAACTAAACTTTTCAATGCCGGACATGCCTTAAAATACATTTTAGGCCTAATTATGGCGTTATAACTATGAACTAGACGTGTTGAGACCTCAATCTGAAAACTGAAATATTGCGTTAAAGGGTTCATCCACACATTACATTTCATATTTTACTCATCCTCATGCCATTCCAAACCTTTATGAATTTATATGTGAAACAAACAATTAACCCAAAACATTTAACACGTGTCAGTGGGCTTTGAATACCAGATTCTTTAATAGGCTACCAAGCGGACCGTACCAAAGACTCCCTGGTGCGTGTTTTCTGTGCACGAATACGAAACCGGGCTGTGATTGAGCATCTTAAGTACGAAGCTTTATACGCTAGATAAAGTCAGTTATTTGCTGGGCTTTGAAAGCCGAACACACGGCACTATTGCTGTCCTCTTAATAAAACTCTTATCTCAAGCATACAGAGGAGCGTTGTAGATAAGCAGTCAGACATTATTGCTATTATGTACTCGTTTCTGTGGACTGTCCTTTGAAGAAGCGGGCATTGTTGCTCCGATTAAAGAAATTAGGCAGTTGACTGTTGACAAGTCTGATTGTGAATAGGAAGTGATATTGGGTCATCAACTAAGCCCAATATTCTGCGTCGTAAACTGCATTGATAGCCCGAGGCTTTTCAGATTAGTTTTTCAGCTCTGTATTGAGTGGAGGGGGGTCACTCATACATTAATCCTTTAGGGCCCGATGATTACAATCCATTGTAAAGGTGATTTACCACGTACACAAGCCTTTTCGCTCACTCCCCTCTACTGGACGGCGCAGGGTCATCCCGAAACGATGATGAAATTCCGCAGATCGAGTCTCGTGGGAGCGCAGCTCGACATCTGCTGCCCTTGTGCATGTAGTCAAATCGCTCCGGGCTTCTCGTTGAGACCCCTGAAATATTTTCCACCCTAACGCACCACATCGAGCTTCACCAGTGGGGTGCAAGGCGGAGCGTTTAGCGAATATTGCCGCTATTTAGGACGAGCCTCAGAGATCTAGAAGAAAGCGACGGAGGACTCGGATAAACAGAATATTTGATTGAACTGAACGCTCATGAATAATTTATTAATAACGCGGGACAGCAAAATGTGGGTCCATTGAAGCATTAGACTAGAGCGAGATTCTATTAACATCAAACAACATTGTTTATTTTGGGGATTTTTGTTTTGGACAGGATTAAATAATGTAACGTACGCGAGGGGTTGTTTAATACAAAGCAAGTGACATTAAACGGGTCAAGACACTTGTGTTAATGTAGATTACGTGTTTGTTACTATGCGTCTATTTTCAGCAACTTAAATGGCTGACACGCTTAGATATAAAAAATGTGTTTTGCTTTACATGTAGCACGAATTAATCTTAAAGCATGCCACTTTTATTTACAATTCATGAGATCTCTAGTCTCCTCTGGTTTGTCCCTCCTGATTCCGAGACTCATCGATTTGTTCACAAACAGTTTGATATGTACAGCGCATGTTTGATTCACAGCATGGTTTTGTCACGCTCTCTAATTAAAAGCAGGGTCACAGGTTGGCCTTTTGCTTACCTAATGAACTGATGAAACTGTTGAGACGCGATAATTGTGCCTATTGATTTGCATGACAGTTTGCGTTCATCTGTGTTTATATGCTCTCGTCACATATAGTTGTTCCGTTGTCAAACCTTAGGACAGAGTGTTCAATCTTAAGGCTGGGCCAATTTAATCATGTGGACAAACGAATGTCGAAGGGCCAGCAAGGACCGTTAGTGGCACCCCGGAGACTTGGGAAGCTTGCGTTCAGCACCACGGACAGCACACCACTATGTAAACGACGACTGGTGTGGTCAGTTTTGTGTGTGTGTCCTTGTTGCATATAACTATGGAGAGTGTGTGTTAAACTCAAATGTGGATCTTTAAAAAACATACACGATAGACACGTCAAAACATTTAATAAGAGCTAAACATTGACAGAAGGAAACACAAGGGGGCATAAGAGAGAAAGACTGAAACTTTTAACGAGAAAAGGACCCATCTATCTGCACATACAAGTATTCATATAGTATTCATATTTACTCATTTTTCATACTTTTGTCAAGTCTATTTTAAAATCAAACAAAATCTCCGAGTCAACATCCGGTTTTTGCAAGTAAAACAGGCTCATGCGTAAATTAAAAATTGAATGTGAATCTATGCAGCAAAGCCGTCAAATACCCTTTTCAGTTGTTACAATCAGCCTATCTCTTAAGAAATGTGTTTGGTAGGCCTATTACAAAATATGTATTAAAATGTGTTACTGGGGGTTGTGTTGTGAGAGATGTGAGGATTTGCTGGTGTTAGAATATGAACAATTCATGAACACAAACATAGACATACATACTGTAACCTTTAAAACCTCTCACTAAACCTCTTATAAACAAATTGTTATCATTGACCACCAGTGAATGTGCTTGTAAGACAGTCTGATATCATTCTGTCTAGCAATTTTATGAAGCATTTTTAAAAAATATTCTTAAAATGAAATAATTTTAATGTCTTTATATCAATATTTATTCAATAGTTGTATTTTTATATTTTTACTAACAATAGTAGTCATTCAACTAAAGTAGTGCATTTGAGTGTCTTAGAGAATGTGCAAGCTTCTGAATACTGGATTCATGTAATATAAATATGACATAACTACAGTAAACCTTTACTTAGATTAGATGTCATTAAAACAACTGTAGCCTATTTAAAGGAACAAAATACTGTATTTATTTAAGTTTATAAAGTGACCCATTTTAGGCTGAAAGAAAATGGGCCAACATCTAGGTAGTTTTGTATAACTTTATTTTATTTTTAAAGAGACTATCACAATATAATTCACACTGTTAGTGGTTCCTTAGTTTCAAATATATAAAATGTACAAACATGTCAAGTTACTTTCAGATCACATCCTATTTTTTCAACCAGTCACTGTAAAATGCCTCACTCTGCTGATGTTGTGTACAAACAAGTACTATTCTGCCAACTCTTTAAAACAGTTTGTGTAGATTTTCTCAAAGAAATATGACACCCAGATGGATATGGCTTAGGCTATTTTACCTAACATTGAAACTGAAAAAAAAAGAATGAGAAATGTCAGAATCATTACACTTTAAGCACATCAAGACAGGTCGCCAAATAAATAAACAAACCCCTTAACAAAAATTTAATTGACCAAATGAAGTCAAACAATGTTGCTCCCCCTCTGTTAAATAGCCTATTCAATGTGATTTATAATGTAAACATATATAGGGTCAACTTGAATCAGTGTTGTCGTCTCATCTTGTCCCACAACCAATGGCAATGTCTCCCTGATCAAGTGGTCCTAAACATTTCACAATTTTGAGATAGAACTGTTGAACTGTTAAGAACCACTTCACCAGAGAGACCGAATGAAGACCAGACTCGATGATATCCTAAAACGTGCAGGTCCTTCTCTTTAGCTGAATCAAGATCATTCACAAGCTCTTGCGCTTTAAACAGCAGTACCGAATAGCACTGAACGGCACGAGGCGCGTCAAATAACCGAGAACTTAATGCGGCATCTTACTGAACGCGACGCAAAGATTGCAAGAAAGCGTCACATTTACACGACCTCTTATCGAAGCCTGCGCCATACAACTTTTGGAAAAGTATCTCCTCCTTAGAAAGAAACCTCTTCATAACCAAACAGCATGTGGAGCACCGGCTTTTCATGTCATCCATCCAAAATATGCGTCCCAGAACAAGGAAATAAAGAAAAATCTTGCTAGGTGGTTCTTTGGAAGTGTCCTCGTCTCATCTATACACTTTCATGGATGTGCGGTGTTCCTTTTATACTTCTTGGTACGTGTACAATTCACACTGGTCTTTTCATTCAGACTGGAATGGCGACTCTGCAGGTCCGACTGGATTTTCTGGGTTGCCGGGGCAGGAAAGAGCAATCAGCATCTTACACGTGTTTTAACTCATTCATTTATTGTCCTTAAAGTTCACTATCTTTTATAAATCTGCAGTGTTTAACTATTTTTAATCCACTTGTTTCTATTGCTATAAATGATTAGCCTACACCTTTGCCTCACACAGGTGTGCTAACAGAAGCACGTGTAGCTCATATGTTTGACAACTAATTTACTATTACCACTTGTCTATTGTTGCATTAACCAAATGTAATTTTGTAAAATGTTTAAAAAGTTTACTGCATTTAAAAGTCATTTCAAATTTTTCGGTGTAGCTTAAGTATCCAAAGACTTGGGGCCACTGTTTGGTATCATATGAAACCAAAAATATGTAAAACTGTATAGCATTCCATAGACATGAGTATACAAAGTATTATGATCAAAAGAGGGTGGAAGAATCGAAGGTTACTTAATCACAGGAGTCATTTAAGAATTGTCATCCGTTTTACCTTAGATGGGTATGTGAATTAAGTCAAAATTTTCATGAAACCTTTTCGTTTTGCTTAACACATCAAACTATTCATTTTCTTGATTGTAACAACATTTTAAAACAACTTTATACATTTGGCAACAACGGCACAATATGACTTTATAATGCAACTTTATAATATAAAAATAATGTTAATAATGTAGAAACAGAATGTTTGGCAATAACTTTAGTTTTTCTTTGCGTGACAATTTTTTTATTTTGAGCAACACATGTTTATTACAAACAGAACACTGGCATGTGCTGACAACTTGCATAAGAACATAAAGACAAGCTGTTGTATTTGTATTGCTACAATTTAAGATGCATCTATAAAACCTTATAGGTAACTTCTCCTTACTAAATGACAACAATAAGGAACAAAGAAAAACAACTCGCATTCATACATTTATAATCCATTTTGGTGAACAAACACTTTTTGTTTTTGATAGTCACTTCTTTGTTTGATTTTACAGCATCTCTTTAAATACAGCACTTAGGGACATTTCTACACTTTACTGCCACGACTACTGTATATGATTAAAAATGCATTCACATCAAGTTGTCAGCATAGGTAATACTGAAAAAAGTGTGTATATAAAGACAAGTGGATTAACACATTAAACATGAATAAAGTTTCAAACTGTATACAAATTAACCTGAGCCACACACATTTGAAAAAAATAATAATATAATGGTGGCCAGTCAGAACAACCAAGTGCAGACGGTAACAAATGATGTTATCGTTGAATGACTTAAGGGGGACAAACTAGGAACATTGAGCACTTTTTAGACATTTGTACATTTTCTAAATCCACTTTCATTCTGGTTTTAGAAAATACATCAATACTTTCTAAATTACAGTGTCCAGTACTGTAAAGTTCCCTGACAAAATGTGCTTGCACAGAAATACATTTATGATTCACTATTAACATCACAATACATTCAAATCTGAGGGCTGACAGTGAGGCTCTTCAAAAAATGGATGGATTAAAACATAGCATGATTTGTGCTTATTTGTAGCTGTAGATTAAGATTAAATGAGAAAACCTAATATAAGAAATTTAAGAAATGATAATGATAGCAAATGTGTGACAGCTAGCAGGGTGGCCTCCTTAGGATCTTGTTGGACCAGCAGTGAACTCGATAAACTCGCCATTCTAGAGAAGAAATAGAAAGATAAAAATGTGCACACTTCTTTAAAACAGGCAACAACCATTTAATCTACATAAAAACATATATTTAAAAAATATACTAGACATCTTAAAATATCCAAATGACACAAAAAAAATAAAAACAATGCATGTTTCCCACATTTATCTGCCGTTATGCTTAAAACAGCCAAAGCAAAGTTTGAAATCTGCATTTTCCAGTTTCTTTACCTGATATCATAGTTTCATTTCTACAAACAAATGATAATGTTGAAGTAAATATTTAAACATTATTTTTCCCAACATTCATTTCATAGCAATTTGAGATGCTAAAAATGCTAGGCAAAAAGTTGCAATCATCATACGGAATCATTTAGAATGGATTTGGATAATTTTGTATATTCTCACAATGTGAAACATTCATACAGTTTTCAACTTTCTTGCTCAGACCAATGTCTCCTTTAGTAAAATGAAAATGTATCATGAATTCGGGAAAGTTTAGTTCACAGACCAGTTATGTTTTGTTTAAATCATAATTCGTAAACTTTTGAAAGAAAAGCATCGGTTTGAACACAGCTTGATGTTTATAGAATACATCTTCTCAAAACATATCACAACTACTGTTGGATGCATCAACAAAAACTACAACATGCAATTCACCAATCACAGCACATCGCAGGGTAAACAAAAAAGATAAACATCAGGTTTTCTTAATATACACCACAGTTTACCTCTTCCTCATTCTCCTCAAATACAGGCTGCAAGAAAATGCATTTTTGTTTTGTTAAATTAGAACTGTTGGTTTTAATTTCTGTCAACTGAAAGTATCATGCCACAATGACACCACTGTTTATGAGTGAACATTTCATGAGCACAAACATGTCCTTAAATGTCTTTATTACAGCACTGGATGTTTAATTTACCTTATAACAAAAGACGTGGTCATTCATATATTGTCTATCTTATGTGCTTTCACAATATTTATTATGTCAGCACTTGTAATTTTCCAATTTATATACACATTTTCTCATCACTTTAACGCACACATTAGGTGTCTTTAAATATTATGTACATACACAAGACAAAGTATATGTACCTACTGTGTGTTGTTAAATTGTGCATTTATATGTGCAGATAATTAAAAAAAATTGCCACCAGAATATATTTCGAATCTGATTCATATGAATTCTTGTAGACCTCAAAGATTGTTAAATTTTTTATTGCTTTCAGTTCTGAAAACTCGCCTAAAAAAAATAAAGGGGATTGGGCATTTTTGGTTGCTGGCCCGAGGCTGTGGAATAACCTTCCACCTGCTATTAGATCTGCACCCATCAACTGCTGTTTATAAATCCCGCTTTACTTGAAAACATACTTGTTGAAAGTTTAATGTGTTTTTAATTTTTAATTTTTCTTTTTATCATTTCTTCCTGTTATTGTGTGTTTTATCTATTGTTTGCCTTTGCCTAGTCTTATTGCACTTTCTTTATTGTACAGCCCTTTGGTCTACATTGTAGTGGAAAGGGCTTTATAAATAAACTTTTCCCCTATCTAACCTAAACCCACCCAGAACATGTTTGTGCATTAGTAAAACGTATTAAATGTTCTTTTCTTAAAAAATGACACAGAATGTAAACACACCCAGTATAAAGTGGGATCAAAAAAGTTATTCAATTCCAGGATTTACTTTCAACATGAATGATATTCATGAGTCTCTGATGAATAAAATGACTTGAATTGTATTTTTACCTCATCACCCTCATCTGCCTGATGTGAAAAAAGTGAAGAGTACTAGCAAATAAACATTAAAAAAATAAAGACAAATGCTTAGCCTGAAATAAAAATTCTTGATATTGTATGTTTGCAACATTTGGTAAATTTAGGCAAATCTGAACACATCAGTATTTGAAAATGCAGGAACGTGTCGTATATGTGTGCTGTTAGAAATGAATACTATTTGTGTGTGGTTAGCTGTACATTGGGGACAAAATTATTCCCAAAAGTATACAAAATCTTCCTTTATGGATGTAAAGTTCATTTAGGGGTCCGGTGTAGACACGGTGTTAGGTTTCTGTGAAACCTTAAAGTAATTGTTTCTATATATTTTTCTTTATATGAAGTCTGTATTCGTGTGTGTGTGTGTGTGTGTGTGTCTGTGTGTTCCCTACCTGAGTTCGGTACTGAGCAGCCTGTTGTAGGAAATCAACCACCTCCTCAAGCCCAGAGGCTCTCGCCTAAAGGAAACATGAGAACATTTTTTGACACACATAACTTTGAAAAGTCAGAAGCCACAATTCTTACCTAATACAGCACGATAATAAAAACACAATGTTTGTCTTGTCTCACCATTCTAGTTTTTCCAATTAAATGGCATGTAGGCATTGGCCATAAGGTTATGGTTATATATTCTGTTCTGAACAACTTCTACTTTAACTCACCACATCAATAGGTGTCTGTCCATCATAACTGGACGTGGTTAAATCAACTCCAGCTAAGTGCCAAAGCTCCAATCCCTCCAAGTCTGCACTGGCCGCAAGACTGTAAAACACACACCAGAATCTCTACATGGGCAATCCCAACACCATAACTTCATGAAGTATTACAATTATTCCTGCTATTACAGACTTCTTAGTATATTATTACTTGCAAGGGGAAATGAGAGATCATTTTTATCTCATTTTATAAAATGGATACTTCCAGCTATTAACATTGTTTTTGCCATTGGTTTATAAAAGCAATAAGCTGTTCAGGGCTTAGTGATACACTCAATTTTAATAGTTTCCTTTTTTTTCATTGAGTTGTGCTCAAGAACTCCTTTTACCCACGGTATACAGTACCACCATTTTAACACACAGCTTATTTTGGTTTAATGCTTCAAAAAACAATCCAACTCCTAGCATAGGTCTTAAAGGTCTTAACTGACACTTCAACAAAACTGATGTAGGTCTGATAGGCCACCTGACACTTGTTTTTTTCGATTCAAATTCCACAAACATCTCTGCTGTCTCAGTGTTATGTTGTCCGGGAGCATTCTAAAATCTTTTTAAAAGTCCCTGAATTACTGGTCAGACCTGAGTAAACAGAGAAGGAGGGGGGGGGCGTGAAGAAGAGTGTGTTTATGTGTTGTGTGAAAGACCTGCACATCTTGGTGCCAGCATCCTCCATTTCCTCACGGGAGAAGTGAGCTCCAGTCTTCCTGAGCAGTTTCACCACGTCCTTATGACTGCGGATATAGAGATGTGACATACAAAGAGGTGACTCATGGGAAGGTCAAGCGACTGTTTTTAAAGTAACCGTTTGTCCAAAAATGAAATTTCATTTTCTCTCCCTCGTCGTTTGAAACCTGTATGATTTTCTGTGCGCTGCAGAACACAAAAGAAGATATTTTGAAGAATGTTGGTACACAAACAACACTGACCCCCATTGACTACCATGACAACCAACACAATGTAGAAAGGTCAAGAAAGAAAAAAACCTTCATGCATTTGGCAGCAATGCATGCTCATCTGAAGCATCCCATATGGCTAAAGTCCTTTCTTTAACTACAATCGTAATATAATAATTGATGTCTTCATGGTGAAACTTTAATACTAAGTCTTAGGAGTTTGTGACAGGTGTTTGTTCATATCCCTAACCCTATGTATGAGCAGTATCAGTGCTTGCCATAACAAACACCTTTCATAAAACTCTGTTTATTGCTCAGGGAGTAATGACTGGTTGCCCATCGCCGTCGCACACAGAGGTCTAGACACGCAGAGACAAGCAAAGACACATGAGAAATCATTGTTAACTTAATACAAATGCATTTAAGTGTGATTTTAATGCCAGACAAAAGATAAGGGTATGGAAGAGAGGTGCAGCCACAATTAAAAGAAGATTAAAGATTATGACTTTACCATGACTTTCTTGTTTCATATAGCCCACCACTTTATAAGTCATTGGCTGCACAATCTAAAACTTTTCTGAAGAAGTCTAAATGTCTGAACTTTAAAGCCCAGCACCTCTCTCCATGCTCTCTTTTCTTAGGAATGGCTCCCTTCAATTTAAGTCAATACGCCCTTTTCACAATGACGTCACTTAACTTCCGCCTTTTTGCAAAGCAGTGTATCATAACATCCGTCTTGCAAAAGAAGGAGAAGAACTTCCGTTTTGCCGTCGCGCTGGAATTTAACAACAGTGAGAAAAAAAACTGACAGAACACATATTCAAGTACTTATCCTAGCACCTTCGCTAACACAAAAAGAAAACAAAACACTTACCTTCATAATCAAACAGGTACTGTACAACGAAGAATTTGTATCCTTTCTCTAGCTTTGATCTTGTCGTTAGCGAAAATTTGTCTGCAAGACGTTGTACATCACCTAGACGTATTTGTGGCAGATGTGCAAGCCACTTGGTAAACTCCATTCTGAGGCGCTAGCGGAAGTAACTTCTTCTTGAGTTTTACTGGCGGTTGGCAAATCAGCTTATAGATGCATTACCGCCACCTTATGACCTGGAGTCCTAGCGGAAGTAATGATACACAGCTTCGCGGCAGAACGGAAGATGCGTGACGTCATGTGAAAAGGGCGTATAGTCAATATTTTGTATAAATTAATAAAAAAATAAAATTACTTGTAAAATTGAATTTAAAATGTGCTAAATAAAAAGAAATGAAATACAATTTAAAATAAAATAACCTTTAAAATCAAGTGTAAAATAAATGTAATAAAATAACATTTAAAATCAAGAATATTGTTTTTATTATTTTTTATTTTAAAATGAAATAAAACAAACCCCCCAAAATTATTAAAATTAAAAAATAAAGTTAAATTAAAATAAAATGTAAAATAAAATAAAAATTAATTAAATAATTAAAAAATAAAAAATGGATAAAAAATGATTTATTGATAATGATTTATTGAGCTGTTGGGTGCGATTTAGCAGAAAATTATATAATTTGACTTCAACCCAGATACAAACAGAGATGGCGATATTCAGGCAAAACGTAACAGACGACTTCAGAAAATGTTTATGTTCAGAGAACAAATGGTGAGTTAGATGGCCAACTTCAATAGGTTTAGGGGTTCTAAAATTAAACCATTTGTAACATTGCTATTAAGCATCACTATTTAAAGCCTGAAAATCTTGGCAGCATAAAAGGGTGTTACAGCCAAACCTCTTGGAGCGGAACTTAGTAATATGAAATAATGCAGTCGTTTTGTGTAGAATGCAGGAGTGGCCGTTCCATAATCTATTTTCCTTTAGACCTTTGGCCCTTCCCATCTCTGGCACTGTTTCGAACCAAGCTCTGACAAATCTGGTAGCAGTCGCCCATCCAGTTTGTTCTGTTTCTCTTCACGAGTCAGAGTATCTGCTAGACATGAAACTTGAATCAGGTAGGGCTGGTTTAGAAAACACCCCTTTCTTTTTGCTATCTTCTGTTTTGTCCCTTTTCCTCAAAACTTTATTGATGAAAAATATCCAGAGATCCAAAAATTTCAATCAGACTTTGGTGATGTCACAAATTTGAATCAGATTTGCTCATTTCCCTTTGATTTTCAATTAATCAGAGCGAGACTGAGAGTTGCTCCAAGGTCAGTTGAACCTTTCATTGTTTTGTTACGGTGGGAACATGTTTGGACTTGCCCGGTGTAAAAAGATGCTGCAGTAACTCTGGTGTATCCACTTACAACTAGACATGCATAAATAATGTGTGTAAAGCAACAGTTCACCCATAAATTTAATTGGATTTACTTTGCATGTTACTCCAAACCTATAAGAATTCAAGTCAACTGTTACAGCAAAATGATGATGCTGTTCTTTTCCAAACACTAAATGCTGTCAAGTTCTGTGCGAAAAACAGACTGAAATGTAAGTGCTTACGGACTGACAGTCTTAATCACAGGTGTCAAATCTCATTTGTGCTTAGACATATTTCATTTCATAATTGTCATGTGACATGCAAATAGCAATGATGTTGTGCTATCATTGATTTTTTCCCCTCACACCAGTGTATGACTTCAGATTTAGAAAACTTGGGGTATGACACATGGTACATATATTTACTATATGATAAAAGCTACAAAACAGCTTCCAATGGGTTCTTTCACGACCCATAAAAAGGTTTTAAATTATGTTCATTATGACAGATTTTTAAGTGAATTAACCCTTGATAGTATTGAACATATCGTCGCTGTCCATTTGAAACCTCACATGGACTTTTTAAATGATTAAATACTGTGTTGTCGAAGTTCACAAGCACTTTAATACTTTTTATTGGTTAAATATTTGCAAACCCAGTGATAAACATAAAGGTGACTTATAATAATGATTTATGACAAAAAATAAAAATCGAAATATGGAGATGCAAGGTTTCAGAAGGACAGCAGTGAGATAGAGAAGAATCTCTAATGACACGATGCTAATTTAACAGCCCCTACTCTTAAACTCTAATAATGAGGTTGATGTGTGCATTGTTTATTATTTCTCTGCAGAGAGAGACAGAATGAGACGTTGAGAGGCTGTTGATGGTCTGTAGAGGATTACAGTGAAAAAAAGTGCAAGATTTCGTCCTAGTTTCCTGACTGTTACAATAATTAGATTTGCTCGACATGCACAATGTGGTCATTGGGGTAGAAATATATTAGTCAATTTATATGCACAAACACAGCAGAATTAGGACAGACGTAAACTTAAAGTGATAGTTCACCCACAAATTAAAATTCTGTCATCAGTTCCTCACTCTCTTGTCATTTAAAACTTAATAACTTTCTTTCTTCTGTAGAACACAAAAGAAGATATTTTGAAAAAAGTTGGTAACTTAACAGGACTGGACCCATTCACTTCTATTGATTTGTACTGTAATTGTGGTACATACCAGAGCTCTGTGTGGTGTCAGTTGGCTAGAAGTCAAGAGTTAAAAATCTGACAAACAGCAGTGAAATGAACATTACAGGGGGAACAGGTTTAGCTATAGATTTACTGCACAGGTCACTTTTGCATGCAGTATTTCAGCACAAAAAACTATTCTTATTGACTGATTATAGTCTGCGATGGCGTTTACCCAGGCACTCAATGTGCTAAAACAATGTTTTTCATATGCATATATGGTTATTCTTTATAGTTTATGTTCTTTTAGCTTTTTTTGTAATTGTAATAGGTTTGATTCCCAGGAACATACTGATAAAATGTATACATTGAATGCAATGCACTAAAAAAGTTGCGATATGTGTCTGTCATATGCTAAAATGTAATTGCAAACATATTAAACATTCTACAACAACACAGAAGCAAGGGATGCTCCTATCGATCCAATTAGAATTACACACCATTCAATTCAACTAATTCTACTAAGATTGTTGCATCGCTTTCAATTTGCATTGAGGAAAAAACATACAATGAATGTGTTCATTTATTTCTACAAAATTTGTACAATAGTAGTGCTATGATGAAGTCACAGGTTTAAAGGGATTCTCCACCCAAAAATGAAAATGATGTCATCATTTACTCAACCTCAAGTTGTTCAAAACCAGTAAATTTCTTTGTTCTGATGAACACAAAGTAAAATATTTGGATGTGTTAGAAACTGACATTTCTAGGACGTCATTGACTACCATAGAAGGAAAAATGATTTGATCTTTTTTTGTTCTGTTGAACACAAACAGGAAATCAAACCGTTTCTAGGGCACCTTTGACTACCATCTTAAAGGGGTCATATGGCACGAATACCTGTTTTTCTGTGTCTTTGGTGTGTTACAAGGTGCCCATGCATGTATTAGACACGTAAAATTGCAAAAATTAAAGTGTCGGAACAAAAGAGGCATTCTATTTAAAAGCGAATGCTCACCCACACCTGCCTGAAACGCCTCGTGTAACCACACCCCCACAAATCTACGTCAGTTCGTGGTATGATTTGACTAAGACCGCCCAAATGTATACGCAAGTAAGGTGGGCGTACCTGTCAGTTCAATTGCTTTGGAACCTGATGTTCCAAATATGGTAAGAGGCGTTACATTTCCGTCACACGCTTGCAGTATTCGACCAATCACTACGCACTGGTTAACTGGCCAATCATAGCACACCTCGCTTTTCAGAGAGATGAGCTTTGTAAAAAATCAGCGCGTTTCAGAAAGACAGGGCAAAGAGGAGATACAAACATGCACGGTATGTGGAAAATACAGCGTTTTAGAACCTTAAATCGTTTATACACATTGCATTACATCTAAAACAAACAATAATATTCATTTTAGCCGTGTCATATGACCCCGTTCATTTTTCCTACTATGGTAGTCATGGTGATGTCATTTGCTAACATTTAACAGAACAAAGAAATGTAAACAGGTTTGGAACAACTTGGTGGGAGGAGTAATTCATGACAGAATTTTAATTTTAGGGCGGAGTATCCATTTGAAAATATGTTTTTTTTTCTCTAGTGGATCATCCAATCATTGATTCAAATGGTCATAAACAACTTTGTTTCAGCATGTCTCAAGGTGACAGACAGATTGACAGGAAGATAGCAAGTTTCCAAGAACAGAGGCGATAAACTGCTATAAAACGAGGAACAGAAACATAATATTTTTTAATGGTTTTTCATACACACATTGTTCTTTTTCATTTTTCACATTTTGGAACAATAATGACATAATCAAAACCAGGAAATAACACAAGTATGACAATTGCATTGTATCCAAAGAAAAGTTAGACCCAGCAACACTCCAAAAATACCCTTTAGTTCAAAAGGTTCAGCAATGTTGAATACAAGCTCTGCGAAACAAGATCGGCATTGGGTAGAAAACTAATAGATGTGTTCTGTAAATGAGGTGGACAAAACTAAAACAGTAATTGCATTAAAACCGAAACCTCCAGATGACTTAAGCTGTAAGCACCTTGGTGATGTCAGTAGGAGTAAAGCAATGTGTTATGCATGATAAAAGACATGTTGTACGACATGCCCACACACATCTCCACACCCACGCGCTAGCTGGGACGAAAAGACACAGTGGAACATTCAGTTACTGTATGTCCACATTCACAAACGCCGTAATGTGCAAAATAAGTATCGAGCTAAACCACCTAGGCTTACCTGAAGCGAACGGCATTGCTGAGGGGTGTATCGCCATAGCGATCTTTGGCGTAGACGGTAGCCCCCTGACCCAAAAGATACTGCACCACTTTCAGATGCCCTTCACATGCGGCGATGTGGAGAGGGGTACGGCCATCATAATCGCCCATGCTCAAGTCAGTGCCCTAAATAGAAAGATGAATCATTTGCATCATATGTTTTTTTGCCTTTTTGTAATGAAATAAACAACAATTTTCATCAGTGGATGAGTAAAAATGATTGGAAGAGGGATGAAGATATAGGATTAAGATGCAGGCCTGACTGGAACCTGTGTACAGCATATAAGCACCACAAATGTGTTTACAGTAGTGTTTTCCAAATTGTAGGTTTGTGTTGGAGGGATGGAGCTGAAATGTCATTATACATAAATAGCGATCATAAATCGAACAGACTGGCAAGGAAACTAAAACGCCAAGTGTTTGAGGGATAGTTCCCCTTAAAGGGACAGTTCACCCAAAAATGAAAATTTTGTCATCATTTACTTACCCTCAAGTTGTTTCAAACCTGTATACATTTCTTTGTTATAAATAACACAAAAGAAGATATTTTAAAGAATGTGGGAAACTAAACTAAACTTTTTGGGTGAACTATTCCTTTAAAAATAGAAATTCTGACCTTATTAATTCACCATCATGTCTTTGAAATCCTGTATATGACTCTTGAAAGACAAAAGAAGACAAAAATGTCTCAAGTGGTTTTAGGCCTCATTTATCAATCTAACGTAGAAAAGAGCGCAGATACGTGTGCAGAATTCATCTCATGACAGGGTTTAAGTGTGATTCATTCGTACGAATGATCGTACCTTGATAAATGTGGCGGCTGAAATCGGTCGAAATTTACATATCACGCCCCTATAAATTCAGGGTGTAGACGCCTCGCCCCTAGATTTTGCGATGTAATCTGGCCAAAAAGAGGAACTTTACGATTTAGAAATTAAAGTTTAACCTTGAAAAGCGGAATCAAACGAAGTAAAAAAAAACTGTTTGGAAAGAGATCGCTGTGGTCAACAGTGTTGGTATAGTGAACCGAACTTCTGTTTAGGTTTGTATTTTTTATTGGATATTTGTGTTTTGTAAATATGACGCAAATATTTTATTTATTATTAGTGTTTCACTATTATTTTTACACTGAAAGTATTGTTGTTGCTTTGAATGACTTTAGTTGTATAATGCATTTAAATTTAAACAAAATTAATCTGACTTTAGTCTTGAAAAACCTTGTTTAAGTTACATTAATGTGTTAACGTAAAACGAATGTAAATATAAATTACTGATGATTTTACAGCGCAATTATAGAATAATGTTTATAGTAAATGCTTTTATACAGTTTTCTTCATTTAGGTGAAGAAAAAATGGTCTGTGGTGAAGGAGACAGATGCATGTTTCTAAGCAGGATAATGGTTTAAAATCTAATGCTAACCTTGCATTTCAGGCTGCTTAAATCAAGCACACACCATTTTATGTTTACTTCATTTATTTTTTCTCTTTCAGATCTGTCAGAGGCAGGACCAGCGGTCTTCAGCCCCCACAAACCGGCCTGGAACCTGCCACACCAAGCCAGGCAACCTCGAGCTGTGACCCAGTGCGCGTCTTCACCCCACCGAACATCGCAGATCGCAACCAACCATCAAAGCATGCGTGTTTTCTGTTTTCATTAAAATGCATATTTGTCCAACAAAGAAGATCATCTTGCAAATAGGTAAACTCACTCATTGCTTCTAATTTATTGTTGTAGGTTTTTAAATGTTTTACTTTTAATTGTGAATTTTAATTGGGGTAAATTATCTTAGAAGAAACCTAAAAGCTCATGAAAGTTTTTTTTACACCAATGCACCCGCTAACCTTGTAATTTCAAACAATTAAATGATCATATAATTAGGCTAGAAAGGAAAATACTTGATTAATGTAATGAAAATAAGAAATCGCATATGAATCTATTTTTACATTTGTTATACTAAACGGAAAAAAACCCCTAATATTTCTGTTTGTCATTATTCCTTTTCAGTTATCAAAAGGGTAAAGCGTACACAGACCTTCACCCCATCTCAAAACATGTGTACACGAACTGAGACCTGGCGTGAGATTTGATCGTAGCAACTGCTCACGTCCATATTGATAAATGCCAAGTTTTGCGTGGAAACGACCGTACGCCTAGTTTTCGGTCGTACGCTCGTTTCATAAATGAGGCCCTTTGTGTCCATACAATGTAAGTCAATGTGTTTGGTTACCACGGTTCTTCAAAATATTTTCTTCAGTGTTCTGCAGAAGAATTCAAGTCATACAGGTTTAGAAAGACCGAGGGTATGACATGACTTAAGAATTTGTGTTTTGTGGTGAACTATTACTTTAATTTAAAGTTTGTGTAAAGAAGGATATGTTTAATAAAACGATATTCAAATTGGCAAGATGGGCGTGTCTACTGTAATCAACATTACAAAATCTATATTGTATTTTAAATATATTTCAATATCTATTTAAACCTTAGTAGCCCAGCTTTGACCATGAGAAAACATTTCGATAGTATTACATTGCAGAAGCTATAAAAATAGACAAACATATAAAAAATAGATACTTAATTTTGTCCTGTCCTCATAATACCCCATTTTGTGAGGCAGTTTGCTATTTTAGGTTGCACCAATTACCTTGAGAAACTGCTGTTAAGTCAAGCCAAATCTATTACATAATGTTTACATGAATCAGGATTAGGCTTATCAGTTGTATGGCTATACAAATAAAACAGGAGAACAGTGAACTAGAGGCCTTATCTAAATGCACCCTCTTTATCAAACTGCAGATGAAATATACATGTTTTGGTGTCCTCTTCTGTTTAACTAACAGTGCCATGACTTGCAAGTTTTATGTTTGCGATTAGCTTAGTAGGGTCAAAGTTTATCTTATACCAACTGTGTCCAAACTAATAAGTATATGCATACAGTATGAAAACTACAACGCAATAGGCATACTAATATATTTTGTAGTGTAAATTGTGTTGCAAACCCATCGATAAATAAAAGGTTGTAATCATCTAGGGCAGTGGTTCTCAAACTTTTTCATTGTAAGGCCCCCTTTGTGTAGGGTGCATCACGTTGTGGCCCCCCAAATAAGTACTTATAATCTTATACTTGAACAAAAACATATTCAGTTTTACAATGCTGGAACATCAATTCTTTTGGTTGGTGGTCTTATTTTTCTGATGTTTGATTGCATAAAATGTATGATAAATTATTATATTTCATAAAATGCCACAAAATCTGTGGCCTCCCTGGATCCATCTTGGGGTTGGATCCAGGCCCCCAGTTTGAGAACCACTGATCTAGGGCACAACTTAAAACATATCGGTCCAATGGAAAGACGTTAAGCTATTTTAAAATAACGTGCGCACGTGCCCTTCAAAAAAGTTGTCAGAACAGGTCTGAAAACAGGTATTTGGAATTCTGGTTGAAGGGCCATTTCTTCGCAGGAAGTGGTGGTATTTCGGTCTAACCTGATTGAGAGTTTGTGTTAAACGTATGAAGAACTACCCCATGTGCAAACGTCTTAACAAAGAGTGTCACATATTACAGTCATTGCATAGGCATGTGCTGGTTTATCGGTATGTAACCGCAAACACCCAACTGCTTACCATTTCTTTTATTGCCTCTAACGCCTCGATGTCTCCAATCTTAGCAGCAGCGCAGGCCAATGTGGGTGTTAGGGCATCCCGGATGGCTTCAAGCTCCTAGGGACATCGATCATATTTTTGTTACAAACTGATCAGAGTAACATAGCTAACAATTCTCTTAATATTTATGCATGTTCATAAAATGTCTTAAAAGGGTGTCTTAAAACCAAGCAACCATTAAAGGGATAGCTCACCCAAAAATAAAAATTCTGTCACCATTTACTCACTCTGAATAAATTTCTTTGTTCTGTTAAACACAAAAGACGATACTACACAGTCCTGCTATAGTAGTCAATAGTGCCCCAGAACTGCTTGATTGAAAACATTCTTCCCAATTTTTTGTGTTCAGAAGAACAACTAAATTTATACAGGTTTTAAAAAACCTGAGGATGAGTGAATGATGACAGAAACAATACTATTTTTAGTGCTGTCAAATAATTTAAAATACATTTTCTGTTTATATAATTCATGTGTGTGTGCGTGCGTGCGAAAATGTACATACATGTATAACAAATAGTTATGAAAATATGTATACATTAATATTTCAATATAATTTATATTATACATAACTATAAATACTGTATATATTATGCATACATTTCTTAAATATATACGTTTGTGTAGTTACAAATAAACATACACAACTCATACATACACACACATACAGTGCCTTGCAAAAGTATTCATCCCCCTTCATTTTATCACATTTCGTTATGTTGCTGCCTTATCTTAAACCACTTTAAATTAAAACAAAATTATATTAATCTACACTCCATGCACAATTATGACAAAAAAAACAGATTTGTGACAACTTTGCAAATTTATATAAAAACTGAAATAAGTACATTGCATAAGTGTCTATACCCTTTTCTGGGACACCTGAAATTTAGCTCAGAACCATTAGTTTTGCTTGTTGATGTTTCTACGCTTCGAGTGGAGTTAACCTTGATCTGGAGCGGCACATACCTCTCAATAAAAGGTGCAACAGCTGAAAATGCATATCAAAGTAAAAACCAAGACTTGAGGTCAAAAGAACTGCCAGTAGAGCTTTGAGACAGGATTGTATCAAGATCTGGGGAAGACTTCTGAGAAAAACATCTAGTTCACAGAAGCATGTAGCCTCCATTAATCCTTAATGAAAGAGGTTTGGAACCACCAGATCTCTACTTGAGCTGACCCCGTCCAAACTGAGCCTTCGATGGAGAAGGGTCTTGGTTAGAGCGGTGATCAAGAAGCCGATGATCACTCTGATTGAGCTCCATGATCATATATGGAGATGGGAGATACTTACAGAAGGACAAACATCACTGCAACACTTTATTGCAGAGTGGCCAGACTCAAGCCTTTGCTCAGTGAAGACACGTGAAAACTTGAAATATGTAAAAACGTACCTTTCAACAATTCTTTCAAAATTCTCTGGTCTGATGAAATCTCAGTTTCCTGCATCATGTCTGGAGAAAACCAGGCACTGCTCAACGCCTGTACAATACCGTCTCAACAGTAAAATGTGGTGGAAACAGCATCGTAATGTGGGGGTGTTTTTCAGCTGCAGGGACTGGGGCATTTGTCAGAGTAGAAGAAAAGCTCAACGACACAAAATACAGAGATAATGATCATGAAAACCTAGCCCAGAACATTCAGAACCTCGGACAGGGCAGAAGGTTCATTCTCCAACATGACAATGATCCTAAGCACACAGCTTGAACAATGCAAGAGTGGCTTATGGACAACTCTGTCAATGTCCTTAAATGGCCCTGCTAGTGCTTGGGTTTGAACCCAACTGAACATCTCTGCATAACCTGTAAATGTCTGTCTATTGATGATCTCCATCCAACCTGACAGAGTTTGAGAGGATCTGAGAATGGCAGAAAATTGCCATTGAGACTGTAAAGGTGCTTTAACCAACTACTGAGTTAAGGGTATGAATATTTATGCAATGTACTTATTTTAGTTTTTTTAGTTTGAATAAATTTGCAAAGTTCTAAGTCACAAATCTGTTTTTTTTTTACATGATTGTGCATAGAGTGTAGATTAATGTAAAAAAACAATTTAAAGTAGTTTAGGATAAGGCAGCAACATAACAAAATGTGAATAAAATGATGACTACGTTTGCAATGCACTGTATATTATTTAAACACAAACATTTATTTTGGAGTTGATTAATCACGATTAATCAATTTGACAGCACTAATATTTCAAGATTTTTGTGAACTTGGAAGTCATGGCACAATCGGTTTACTAGAATTTTGAAAAAGATACTCTGTACATTCATATACTATTCTCTGTATATTCATCCACATTCTGTTTGTTCCCATATATCCTGTATATTCATAAACATTTTGTATAGTCATACAATATTCATTTAATATATGTCTTTTTATCCCTCAGAACTGCACTGTATCACTGAACTCTGTCTGTTCTCTGTATATTTACTGTATATATTCTGTATATCTGTATGCATCTTGTAGTCTACATACTGTATATTCACTATATATACATTTATATGTGCACTTTCTGTATATTCACTTTCTGTATCCCATAGTACGTATCTGTACATATATTGCTTTCATGTGCAATGACGATAAAGTTAAATCTATTCTTATTTATATTTATCTGCACTAATTGCTGCTCAACACAACCTCTTTTAGCTCTAAATGCTCATATGGCTGTAATATTTTGAACAGTATAAACTCTGACTGTTTGAACTGATCAACAGTATAATATATAGACTGCATCCGTTGGCCCTCACCTCTTTACAGCTAATGCTGAGGGACTTGGCAATAACTTGAATAAAGCGACTGTCGCTGAGAGAAAGCTTTGCCCCATCCAGGTCAGCTATCATCTCACCACGCAGATTGCGGCTCAGCATCTTTTGAACAAATAACATGTTTTGACGGTTTAAAATAACACGTCTCGCACCGTATGGAGCGAGCTGCTCCAAGAGAGTCAAAACTGACCTTCTGTTAAAGATATTTTAGGTGTGGTGTTTCATCAATGGCTCTGTGGACCTTTAGAAAATAAACTGTTTGCGTTGTCAAGATGAAGATTTAATGTCTAGGTCTGACAATAGAATTACAACACTAACATCTATACATAAAAGGCATTTGAAAAGCACAAATGACAGCGGCGTGGTATAGTAAACTTCCAAGAGGTAGTTTAAAAAACACATTAAATACATATTTTCAGAATACTTTGCATACCTTCTTTTTTTCTAGCGTGCTAAGATCTTTTCTTGCCAGCACATAGGAAAGTTTTGAAAGAGCAGCTTCTGGGGTCATATCACACCCAGCGACCAAACCTGCATCACTCAGAGCCTGAGAGAGAACAATGAGGGATTACACGCTGTTGGAATAGAGCTATTCACAAGCAAACAGCCATACCTTGCCAGTGGCGTACGAGGTTGTGACGGAGCCCCTTAGACACTGGGTGCAGTTCACCATAATAAGTTCTCTCTCTGTGGCTTTTCGGATCTCCTCCAGCAGGTCTGCACGGTTGTCAGGAGCATTACCACTGCCGTACGTTTCCAGGACTATTCCCTCCATAGGAGGCTGTAAGAAGGCCCTGACCTGAATAAAGAATTTGCAACCCATTTAACTTCTCTTGTGTTACAAAATATTTGATAACAAAATTATTTACAACGGGGCTTATTCTCAGGATGTTGAACGTGGACGTTAAGGGAGTTTTTTCTTTTTCAAAGCTATTATTTGCTATTATTGTTTTACTTAACTTTAACTTTTACTACATTAGTATTAACCAGCATTAGGTTGCTGTGGTATAGGTGAAGCACCAAAACAAACCCTGTAAAAGTAATTTGCTACTTTCGAATGAGTTTCCAAGTAGTTATGTCTTCCATTGTTAAGCCAAACACGTCCCACCCCATAGGTTTCCATTTCCTCTAACTTTACCCATTGGCATGATTACAGTAAAGCTACATTAGAAAGACATTTTCTCTCTTTAAAATAATGCTAAATTATGCACAGCTAGTGAAATATCAATTTTGGTCCATTTTGATTTTATGTTAACCTTAAGGTTACATGTAGAAACAGAGCTTATCTATGTAGGATCCTTTTATTAACATCGAAGGTTTTATGTTTTAATTTTCTCATGAAGTGTCCCAACGGGACGACTATTCGATCACGTCTCCACATTGTTATACTTTGGGTGTGTGGGGCCAATAGTCCCAAAGAGAAAAGAATTAACGACGCTGTAGATTTAAAGCCCTGGTGGCCCCCATGCCCAATACGGCACATCTGGAGTTGCTCCTAAACACCTGCACACCCAAGGACATATGAGAAAAACCACAGACACTATCTTTGAGTTTTAACTCGGGTCAGATGATTTTTGCAACGTGATGGCTAGCATACATTTCTAGTTACTAAGCCAGTAATAGTTCTGTTAACTTTTAGCATAAATGCAATAAGTAGCTGAAACTAGCACAGCGCCTACAGACATTGTGTTATAACTTGTGAGAAGCATAGTCATGAACTATATTAACAGTTCACTAATTTCTTTACAGCTCAATTTTATTTGAATCAGATTTTCTACGGAAGTGGTTATTAGCATTAGGGCTATAAATGAACGGGATGAGGAGTCGTAAAAAATACAGAAGCATACGTGAAGGATCTGCCATAAAACCTGAGGTCATAAATGAAGATAAAAAATCTACTCAGGCAGTGCATGGCACAACAGCCAGATTGAGGCAGTAAATATTTGCTCCTTCCCCCACTTCTCGTAATAGAAGTGGCGTAAACGGTAGTGCCAACTCCTGGCTTTTTCGTAAAGAATTAGACATGCACCATAACTCTGTCTCATTACATACAGAACAAATAACAGTTCGCTAGTTACCAGCACTGAGCACAGGTGGCCAAAACAAGAAGCTACAGCAAACCTTACGGGAGAAGTGAATTCAGTCATTGTTTACTCACCTCTATTTTTTCTATTTGTGAAAAACGAAAAAGACTACTATCTGAATACTATATATGGAGGCCAAAAAACAACAACAAAAGAACTACATAACAGGGCAGTGCAAAATTCAGAATTTCAGATTTTAATTCAATTAAATGAATGAATTTGAATTTGAATTGACTCCACCCTACAGGATGTTGAATTTGAATTGGAATTACAGGAAGTGTAATTGAATTCATTGCAATTCAGAGAAATTCATTCTTATCACATATCAGTGAGAATGTGATACTTTTAACATACATTTTTCTTCCTAATGGAAGTACAGACACTAACATTAAGCATACAGTCCCTTAATGTTGAACAATTAGCAATATCTTCATTTTAAAGTAATCAAATGAAACAATGTTTTGGTAAATGCAATTATCATTTATTAAAGTACAAACCCGATTCCAAAAAAGTTGGGACACTGTACAAATTGTGAATAAAAAAGGAATGCAATAATTTACGAATCTCATAAACTTATATTTTATTCACAATAGAATATAGATAACATATCAAATGTTGAAAGTGAGACATTTTGAAATGTCTTGCCAAATATTGGCTCATTTTGGATTTCATGAGAGCTACACATTCCAGAAAAAGTTGGGACAGGTAGCAATAAGAGGCCGGAAAAGTTAAATGTACATATAAGGAACAGCAGGAGGACCAATTTGCAACTTATTAGGTCAATTGGCAACATGATTGGGTATAAAAAGAGCCTCTCAGAGTGGCAGTGTCTCTCAGAAGTCAAGATGGGCAGAGGATCACCAATTCCCCCAATGCTGCGGCGAAAAATAGTGAAGCAATATCAGAAAGGAGTTTCTCAGAGAAAAATTGCAAAGAGTTAGAAGTTATCATCATCTACAGTGCATAATATCATCCAAAGATTCAGAGAATCTGGAACAATCTCTGTGCGTAAGGGTCAAGGCCGGAAAACCATACTGGATGCCCGTGATCTTCGGGCCCTTAGACGGCACTGCATCACATACAGGAATGCTACTGTAATGGAAATCACAACATGGGCTCAGGAATACTTCCAGAAAACATTGTCGGTGAACACAATCCACCGTGCCATTCGCCGTTGCCGGCTAAAACTCTATAGGTCAAAAAAGAAGCCATATCTAAACATGATCCAGAAGCGCAGGCGTTTTCTCTGGGCCAAGGCTCATTTAAAATGGACTGTGGCAAAGTGGAAAACTGTTCTGTGGTCAGACGAATCAAAATTTGAAGTTCTTTTTGGAAAACTGGGACGCCATGTCATCCGGACTAAAGAGGACAAGGACAACCCAAGTTGTTATCAGCGCTCAGTTCAGAAGCCTGCATCTCTGATGGTATGGGGTTGCATGAGTGCGTGTGGCATGGGCAGCTTACACATCTGGAAAGGCACCATCAATGCTGAAAGGTATATCCAAGTTCTAGAACAACATATGCTCCCATCCAGACGTCGTCTCTTTCAGGGAAGACCTTGCATTTTCCAACATGACAATGCCAGACCACATACTGCATCAATTACAACATCATGGCTGCGTAGAAGAAGGATCCGGGTACTGAAATGGCCAGCCTGCAGTCCAGATCTTTCACCCATAGAAAACATTTGGTGCATCATAAAGAGGAAGATGCGACAAAGAAGACCTAAGACAGTCGAGCAACTAGAAGCTTGTATTAGACAAGAATGGGACAACATTCCTATTCCTAAACTTGAGCAACTTGTCTCCTCAGTCCCCAGACGTTTGCAGACTGTTATAAAAATAAGAGGGGATTCCACACAGTGGTAAACATGGCCTTGTCCCAACTTTTTTGAGATGTGTTGATGCCATGAAATTTAAAATCAACTTATTTTTCCCTTAAAATGATACATTCTCTCAGTTTAAACATTTGATATGTCATCTATGTTGTATTCTGAATAAAATATTGAAATTTGAAACTTCCACATCATTGCATTCTGTTTTTATTCACAATTTGTACAGTGTCCCAACTTTTTTGGAATCGGGTTTGTACTTTACAGGGTAACGTTGTTGCATCTAATGGTCAACAGTTCCTCAAATGTTTGATCAACCATTTTGAAGACTTGGATACAGCAAGGTACTCTGGGAAATGAAGTGCTATCATTTTCCACAATTTGAAGGTTATTACAATTTTAATGATCTGTTTTATAGAGTATGTTTTAATGTTAATTTGTGGTAAAATAAATAGGCCTATTTACTATAATAAAGTATTGTGTGCATAAAGTCCATACAATAGTATCTGTATGAAATTCATGTTGTAATCATATACTGTGAAGCTTCATTGTTAAATACACCTTAATTATGTATCATGAATTTCTTTGAATTTTATGGAATTCCAATTCTATTTCCTGCAATTTGAACTTGAATTGCAATTCAGCTTCCTGTTTGCAATCCCAATTCGAATATGAATTTAAATTCAAGAATTGAATTGGAATTTAGGGGTCATTCTCAATTCAATTCTAAATCTTGTACAACCCTGCTACATAACTACAAAAGCTACATAGAAGTAGCCCATATATATCATTATATAAACAGAAATCTTCCCCTCGGCTTAATTCAATTATTAATATCTTTGGACCATGGCAGTGTCAGTTAATTTTCATAATTTGGAAAAGGCCACCCAACACATTCTGCTAAACTTCTCCTTCTGCGTCCCGAGTCATACAGGTTAGGAATAATATCAGGGCGAGTAAATGATGACAAAGGAAAATCATTCTTAAAAACTTTTTGCACCGAATTTCAGTTTAAAAGAGACATTATAAAACGGTCCTTGATTCTGATTGGTTGAGCTGAGATCTAAGCCGTTATAAAATACCCCTATTTATAACTGCTGACCGTATTACGTAGCCTAATTATCACTTTATTTACTTTATTTTATGAAATCTTGCTAGGCATATGAAATAACCGTTTTATAAATGCAATAAGCCCCACGAAGCAGTAGGTTGCTGTGCATTTTATAACAGCTAAGGGGCTATATAAGCTGTTATAAAATGCACTGTAACCCACTGCTTCTTGGGGCTTATTGCTTTATTACCACACAGCCTTACTGTTTCAGCAGTGATTCCTGGGAAAATACGCAGGAGACCCACGTTACGATTCATCTGTGTGCTGACGGTGAATTTGGAGGTTGTGTTGGCTCGCCATACAGTATCCCAGTTAACTGAAAAGTAAGAAATGCTTATTAGCAAAATGCTTCAGATTACATTTTACAATTTACATTTCAGATTTACAAAACAGGGCTAAATAGCTTGAGAGCACAATTTTAAAAAAGCACAGATGGGAGTCTTCTGCGGGTAATTTAAAACAAGACGCACATTAAAAAAAACAGGCGCAACATCTAATTTCCATAATGACCAGCACAATCTTCCAAGAGCAGCGCAAATTAGCGCAGGACTTAAGACATGCTTTTTGGGTGTTAAATAAATACGCAAATACCAGTACAATGACAAGAGCAAATATTAGTAAATCACGTTGCATGATTCATTTAAATACTCTTCTCCCATAAAGCAAAAACAGCTGTGTCCAAGCCTTTTCAGTGCTAATTTTCACTGCGAGTCTTTAGTAAATACTGACACTGTAAAACTTGTAATTGTAATTTTGCAGCAGTTTTACCAGTAACTTACTGTAGATTTGACTACTACTTAATATTTTCCTACTGTTTTTAATTTGAGTTAAAATTACTTTAATCAAAATTAAAACACTTTGACTTTTGATATTCAAAATGAGCAAGAAGAGACTGGTCTTATTACTGGCATTACACTGCAAAAATGACATACTTCATGTATGTTTTTGTTTGGTTTTCTAGTAAAAGTATTTAAAACTTCATAAATTACGATACATTTACATAACAAGAAAAGTAACCCAAGATATTTAGTCTTGTTTAATGAAAGAAAATATAAGAACTAGGTACGTTTATGTTTAAAACAGTAAGTAAGTTACTGGCAAACCTGCTGCAAAACTACAGCAAAGTTTTACAGTGAAGCGTTTGCGCTGCCGCAAGCTGTTAGTAAATTGGGCCTTTAATGGGACATTCTTTACCATTTTAAACATATTGTTCTACTTCAGATAGTAGTAATACATTCTGTTTTTTATAGATTGCAGAGTATAGATGGTTTCAAAGCTAAAAGCATAAACACACTTTACTGCATATGCGCACGTTCGTGGACTGCCCTTAACTTCCAGTACACATTCGCAAATAATAGAGTGCCTGTAGATTATTTCTGATAACAAGCAAAAGAAACCGTGAAGAACCGTTCCTTGGCTAAACTTGCCTCTCAATATTTTGAATTTAGACTGCGATACCAAGCTCAACCGCTAGATGTCAATGTACCATACGGTTTCTTTAAATGCGTCAAAACTACAGGACCCATTCAGCAAATTGTTTATTTAATAAAATTAACATACAACAAAATTCAACAAATTGTTTATTTAATACAATTATTATACAATAAAATAATAATATAAATTAATATCAACATAAATTAAATAAAATAGAAATAATTATTATTAGACACTAGCCAGACCGATAAACAAACAGACCGGAAGTTAACTGTAGTCCAGGCACGTGCGTCCGATGACATAGTCTATATTTTAACTTTAAAAAATTTAATTCACCACCACGATTAAATTTAGTGAAAAACTTAAAAGTAACAGGCTACAGCAGCTACAATGTAAAACATGGAAATTTTCTTTACGCATTTATAAAACTTTAACCTAAATGTGACAAAAAATGCTATTTGAGAACTAACTTTTATCTCAGTGTTAAAATTATGTCTATCCAACAATTGTTACTCGCTATCTTTAGAAACATAGAGTTAGAGTAGAATTTAAATGTGAGCCCTGTCAGAGCATTTCATTGGTTGAATGTACTGAAGGAATACGCCCTTCAACTGAGTCAAAATGAGATTGAATAAACTGGTACACATCGTTCATAGTCTAATATCCTCCATGTTGCAACACTGCATATCCAGTTACTAAACTTTTCTGAAAAATAAAGGTAATGACCTGGTTAAATTTAATTCTTAGGAGTATGTCTAAGTAAATGATGTCAAAACAGTCTAGTTAATCTTTGTAAGGAACATTTAATTACACCAAGTAAATTAGTTAAACCAGTTAGACTTTAGTAGACTAAATATAATGTAGATTTAGTAGGCTAAAATATTTTTCATATTTCGTCAACTAAAACTAGACTAAAACTAAAATAATGGGGATGACTAAAATATGACTAAAACTAAATTGAGGGTGAGTAAATGATAATAGATTGTAATTGTAATTTTGCAGCAGTTATACCAGTAACTTACTGTAGATTTGATTACTTAATATTTTCCTATTAGTACTGTTTTTAATTTGAGTTAAACTTGACTAATTTCTGAGCAGAACAATGCATTAAAGTCGATAAATCCAAAGTTACTTTTGATGTCAACTTCAGCATTGGCCAATGGCGGCAGGTTTGGAGAGCTAAACGCGTTAAAGCTTCCAGCATCCACTTTGGTGACACGGTTACCTCTGTAGAGTTTATGATGAAAGTAGAGGCAAACCTGTAAAGACAAAGGCAGAAAGTGAAAATTTCATGTCTTTCACTTAATTCAGACAGATCGTACATCATTTTAAATGTTTCTTTATTATTCCTTATTAAGTATTTTCCACCAGTGATTCCAGTTCTCTGTCAGCCCATTTTAGAACACCCTATCACGGGCCCTTCTAAACTTGTACAGACTTGTTTGGCAGGTGGTGTACAGGTGGATTGTACTTCGTGTCTACCTCATTATGGTTAAAGAATATATTTAAGGATGAAATGAAATATCTTCAGGATTTATGCATATATTTGAACAGTGTTAAATATTTTCATTTTGTGTTTCAGAAAACTGATTTCAGATTTAAAGCACACTGAATAAAAGGGAGTGGGAGAGTTAAAAACAATACTATGTTAAAGTGATAGTTCACAAAAAATTTACTCACCCTCACATTTACTCACCCTCTTGTCATTTCAAACCTGTAAGAAGCTATTTTGAAGAATGTTGTTCACCGAACAGCAGTGGCACCCATTCATTCCAATTGTATGGGCACAAAACCAATGCAAGTGAATGGGTGCCAGTTAACAACATTCTTCAAAATATCTTTTTTTGTGTGTTCTGCGGAAGGAAGGAAGTCATACAGGTTTGAAATGACAAAAAGGTGAGTAAATGATGACAGAATTTTCATCACTTTAACACAAGCTATAAAATATGTTTTAAAAAACGAATATTGATTGTTTTCTGTATGTGTAATGGTTCCAGTGCATCTCACAGTAAGAACAAAAGGCTGTCTCACCTCTGGAATGACAAACTGTCCTGCTATCAACAGCGCCCCCAAGAGGTTGTCCCTACCATCGTTTCTCATTTCATAAATAGGCACCTGCCAAACACAAGATGGTTGTTAAGTTCTAAACAAAACAATAAAACACTGTTTTGATGCCAGCTAGTTTAGTAAATACTTAAGTCAATATTTCATAGTTGTACTTTGACACCATGTAGTGTTTTGTGCATAGGTCTTTTGTGTATTGTTTGACCCTTGTCCCAGGAACTAGAAAATCCATTATAAATTATTCATGATCCCATCTAAACTATTAAATAACCAATATATGTTTCAATATACAGTATATTGAGTGAAAATGATTTCCATCAATGTTTACACAAACCCTAAATCATGTTATTTGCACACAACAATCTGTTCACTACTCAAACTTCATTTGAAGAGCATCCTTAAAATAAAACGTGAGCAATGGAGCTTAAAAATAAAATAAAACATTACAGACAAATGTAATGATATTTAAAGTACATTACCTGTGAGCCAGTGAGGATGACAGGCTTTCCCAGGTTCTCGCACATGAAGGACAAAGCAGAAGCCGTGTATGCCATGGTGTCTGTACCGTGCAGGACAACAAAGCCATCGTATTTCTCGTAGTGTTTCTGTGAACATGATTGAAGTCATATTTTCTAATGGCACTACAGTATTTTAAGATTTCCCAAATTGTACACAAACATTTGATATTAAAGGAGCAGATTTGCATACTTTCTTTCTTTCTTAAATCCACAAAGTCTAAAGGAAATCACAAACTGAATAAACATCTCCAATACGTGTGCCATGAAGATTCTGTTATTACAGTTGATGTCGAAGGTAAATTGTAATGTACACAATCAAATGGTTTGTGTGTACCACCTCAATGTCTTTTCCAATAGTAGCCCAATCATCTGTGGTCATATTGCAGGAGTCCAGCAGAGGAGAGTACTCTAAAACCGTATACACTATCCTCTTATTCTGTTTGGACAATCTGTGGTTAAAAAAAAGAGTGTAAAAAGATGAAATGAAATTAATGATGAAAAAAAATAAAACATTAACAAGCTCCAGATGAAACACATTTTATTTAAATAAGCCAACGCTATTTGTAGCCGAACATGAATTAGTTAAGTCAAACCAGTCAAAAACAAACAAACAAACAAGTCCAGATTTTACATAAATGGACAGATTATTCACAAACAAGCTGGAGCGAGTTCAGGTTTTCTCCGAAAAAGCAAAAAGGGGGGAGGGGACATAAGAGCAAGTCGATTTTAGGGGCTCGTCTGGTCAAGCAGCGGGGCATCCCATATAGTGAAAAGCAAAAGTGCAGACAGGAAGATTATGGCCTTTTGAGAGCAGGTCCTTGTGTATTTGTGTGATTTTGTACATTAAGGGGAGGTGGGATGAGCAAATGTTGTGAAGAAGCAGACCTGAGCGATGAGCAAAGTCTAAGGGGGCGGCTCCCAGTGTCGGTGGGGGTTATTGTTATGAAGAAGGGGAGCGCTCTGTCGGGATTTTCCCCATTTAAGCACATAGAGTGGGCAGATTAGCATGACCTCTATGTCCTAATTAAAAACGGGTGGCATAGCCTAAACCCGCATAAATATTCATGTGGTCCCACAAGTGCTGTTACATTGGGCCACCCTTGTTAGTTGCACAGATGAGCTAATAGAGTCATGTGGCTGCGTATGGCTTGTGGAAAAGATTGCTTTAATCCCTCCCAACCCTCATGACATCCTCACAGCAAATAAAGACGCGGAGGAGGGTGCAGCCTGAGCCCTGTTTGATAGATCAATGGAACAGCAGGGGACGAAGCAGACCGACACACACACACTACGATGAAGGGGACCAACTGTTCAAATTAGCCTCCACTAAGATATGCAGGCACAAACATATGCTTATGATCATATAAATGAAAGGGCGGTACAGGAAAAAATTGAACCTGCTCATAATTCCAAGTATCATATTCATTTACCAAACAATGTTGCTATGGGTACCACCGTCATCAATCCTAATACAGAGTTTAAAACAGGTACAGGCAGAGTTCACAATAATACAGAGAGAGACAGAAACTGAAGTTGTTTTGACTTGTTTGACATGTCCTTTACAAGACTCATTATCTTTCATTAATAGTGATTTAAACGGTAGTCTAAAGCACTTGTCAGTCATCTAGTGCAACCTTTTATAAAGAGGGGAAAGTTTTAATAGCAACAATCTGTAATTTTAAGGCTTTTAAACTAAAATAATAATGTCACTAAGGCAGCATTTTTTTATGTGAATGAAAGAACACACATTATGACAAAAAGGATGACTGGGGTTTCTGGTTCAAATCCAGATCAGGAATTCAAAATCAAAATGTGGACATGAATTATCCTCATAAAGATATCACATCCAGCCAAACTTGCTAAATTTTTACATGATCAAAACATTAAAATATGATATGATGATATATATATATACAGTATATATATAGTTATTTTAGATTTTTTTGTTTGTTCATTTTTTTGCTACTTTTTTGCTTATTAATAATTCCAAAATATTACAATTTAATAGCTAAGCAAACAGAGGTTGTGGCAATTAAATGCATTTACACAACAATAAATAAATGACACAATATTTGCTAAAAAGAAAAAAGAAAATGATACATTATCCAGTAAGGATGATTTCAGTAGGTTTGCTATCATCAAAACCCAATATCAACCATAAAGGAATAGTTTAACCAAAAAAGATAATTATTTTATCATGTGGAATAGAATAGAATAGAATAGATATCCAGAAGAATGTTGGTAACCAAGTATGACTTTCACTGTATCGACACAACCACTGAGACATTTCTCACAATGATTATCTTTTGTGCTCCACAGAAGAGCCATACGTTTTAAATGACATGACAAGGGACAGAATTTTTATTTTTGGGTGGACTATCTCTTCCACAAATATTTGTAAATAACAAAATAAGGAGTATGTCTAGGCAATATGGGTTTTTAACCACAAGCAATAAATAACATGCCAGTTTGAAGCCCATAATATTATTCAGCAATAAACATTAAAGAGGCTTTTAACTTCTAAACAGACATGAAATATGTAAACTTTTGTAGGCTAGTAGTATGGAACTAGGACTTCCACAGACATTTATGCAAAGAAAGTTGTAAATGAAGAATATAGAATAAGCAAGTTATCTCAATGAGGCAGTAACATGAGAAAGGCTGAAACTCCAGACTCCAAACTGAGTAAGTGGATTAACAGTGTTTACGTGAAAGATGGATCATTAGATGCACAAACCTTGGGTATACATATAAGTGGCATAAAACCTATTCTTCAAAACTGCCTTCTCACAAATTCACCATGTTTACCCGAAAATGAACTGAAACTGTGGATATCAACTTAACTGGTCTGTTGAGATATAATTTTAAGGATCAAACATATGCGGGTGGGCTAAGCAAATAAGGCTACGCTGAAAACAGCATCATGCAAACACATTTTTAGCAGTTTACTCTAAAGTAATCTAGCCAATGTGTGACTTAAAAGGCCTCTTAACACCAGGTCTGAATTCATGGCACATCCCTGACAAAACTGAAAAATAAAAAATAAATCATTTCAATCTTTATGAACTCATTCACATTGAGACCAAAATATGCTGTGCTTATCTGTTTATTTTTAGGTCCTAGGCCTCTTTTAAATAGTTAGGATGCTAACTTTTTTTAGAAGATGGCAAAAATTCTGCATCAAACTGCATTAAATAAATAATACCTGTGGAAGCTCAGAACACAGTTGACATTAAATATTTAACTTAATGAAATATTTTTTAGTTTTCAGTTAGTTTTAAAATATATCAGCCATCATAATTAATCTTCTATTCTCGAAGCTCCACACAGTAGAGGCTTAGCTATAGCAGAAGCAAGAACTGGCAAAATACTGCACAAATCATGCAGACATATACATACATAGTTCTGCATGTGCTTATATATTTATATATATATATAAAATATTTCATCCCACAAGGGCAAACATTATGCTACCAGACCCATGAAATAGATGATCAGCTGCATGAGTGGGTCTCCTGTCAAAATAACACACAGTATCTCTCTCTGTAAACTTTGACACGTCTTAAATATAAGGAAACAGCACCCTCCATGGGCTACACCACAGAAACACCTTAATTCATTAATTACGAATTAAAAAGACTGCAATAATTGAATCTAATTTAAGTCTGTATATTGAGATATTTACAAATAAAGTTGATGACAGAAAATGTGTGATAGAAGCAGTACGTTAAAAAACACAAGTGAGCTTTAATTTACAAACAATGAATTACAGTCCCTAGACCAGTGGTTCCCAAACTGGGGGGCGCGACCCCTAGGGGGGGCGCGGAGTTATGATAAGGGGGGTGCGGCAAGGCAGTGTACATACAGTCAGCCGATATTTATAGGGATGCACCGAAATTTCAAAAGAGAAAAATGGTCCAATGAGCCGAAAATATCTGCTGCGCCGCCCAGTGGCAGTATTCAGCGCGCACTCTCTCTCTCTCTCTCTCTCTCTCTCTCTCTCTCTCTCTGCCGTCGTGACGCTCCGCTGAATATTCCGCTCTAACCATGGACAAGTTTTTGAAAAGACAACAAGTGCCAGGTAAACGTAAAGTAGATGATGAATGTACTTCAAACATCACAACGACAACAAAGAGAAGAAAATATGATGAGGCATATCTTGCACTCGGATTTACCAGTACAACGGTGGATGATGAAGAGAGACCACAGTGTGTTGTGTGCCTCAAAATATTAGCATCTGACAGTATGAAGCCGAACAAGTTAAGACGGCTCTTAGAGACGTCGCATCATGAACACAAAGACAAGCCAGTTGATTTTTTCAGAAAAAAACTACTCAACTGTCGTGCCCAACAGTGTCGCTTTACTAAAGCAGCATCTGTGCCTTCAAATGCCCAACTCGCCTCCTACAAAGTGGCCTACAGGGTAGCTCAGTGTAAGAAGCCGCACATTATAGCTGAAGAATTAATACTTCCTTCTGCTATTGATATGGTTTCAACTATGATTGATGACGCAACAGCCAGTAAACTAAAGGCTATTCCACTGTCAAATAACACTATCGCGAGGCGCATTTATGACATCTCAAAAGATATAGAGGAGCAGCTTAACGACAAGATACGAGACAATCGTTTTGCTCTGCAGATGGATGAAGCAATTGACAGTAACAAAGATTGTTTATTGATAACATACGTCAGATTCAATGATGGCGAAGATTTGAGGGAGGATTTGCTTTTCTGCAAACTTGTAACTAAAAGAGCCACTGCAGACGAACTGTTCAAAATCATTGACACTTACTTGAAAGAGGCTGATCTGAAATGGGAAGACTGTGTGGGGATCTGCACATATGGAGCTCAGGCAATGGCCGGTAAACGAGGAGGTTTGCAAGCATTAGTCAAGCGCGTGTCCGCAAATATGCAATGGACACGCTAAAGGCGCTAGCGTCTAAACAGATGAGTCCCGAGCTGAACGATGTAATGACAGACATTATCACCACCGTAAATTACATCAAAACAAGACCGATCAAAGCTCAGATTTTTTGCGCACTGTGTGAGGAAATGGGTCTGATCACACAGCAGTTTTGTTTCACAGCGAGTCCCGTTGGCTGTCGCGTGGGAAAGTTTTATCCAGGGTGTTTGAATTGCGGGAGAGATCAGAATCTTTTTGGAAGAAGAGGGAAATGAACTTGCCAATAAGTTCCACAATAACAACTTTCTGATGAAACTTGCATACCTGAGCGATATGTTTCAGAAACTAAATGAACTAAATTTACAGATGCAGTGCACCAACACCCACCTTCCCCAGCTGGCAGATAAAATCACATCATTCACAAGAAAACTGGAAATGTGGGAGCAGAGACTGAAAGAAGGGAATATAGACTCATTTGAGAGCTTGAAATCATTCACTGAGGTCAACAAGCTGCAGAACACAGTGATCCCATGCATGACAACTCATATCTCTGCCCTACAAAAACATTTCCAGAGGTATTTCCCAGTGCAAGATCCTGCAAAATATGACTGGATTCGAGACCCCTTCAGTGCAAGACCACCCGCTGATTTCAGCACAGCAGAACAGGAACAGTTCATTGATGTCACCTCTGATTCAACAATGAGGCTTCAGTTTAAGTCCAAGGCATTGGCTGCATTTTGGATTGGAGTGGAAAATGACTACCCATTGCTAGGCAGGAGAGCCCTGGCAATACTCCTTCCTTTTGCCACATCCTACCTATGTGAGATAGGGTTTTCTGCAGTTGCCTCAATCAAGACAAAATACAGATCAAAGCTGGACATTGAAAATGAGCTAAGAGTGGCAGTTTCACAGTTGCATCCCCGATTTGAGATGATCTGCAGCACAAAACAAGCCCACCCCAGTCACTGAAAAGACTGTGGGACTAGTAAGAATAAGTCTAAATCCTTCAGTTCAAAAATGTTCATTTTTGTGCAGAGGCAAGTTTGAGAAAATCTGTTGAAAACAATGAATACTGTTACACAGTTAAAAATAATAATAATAAATAAATGTAGAAGCTGCATGCTTTACTTTTAATGCTTCTACTCTAAAAGTGACTAGTTCCTTATTTAGGTTTTTTTCCAGTAAGTTGTCACACACTGAATTTGTGTTAATTTCCATTAATGAATTACAATGTTTCAAATAAATCCTCCTGAAAGAGTGTATGTGTGGGGGTGGGGGGCTTAAATTTTTTTTATTCTCCAAAAGGGGGGCCCGGCAGAAAAAGTTTGGGAACCACTGCCCTAGACCATAATATCTATAAGACAACAAATCCACAAATGACTAACTTATATGTTATTACTGCTAACACAGTTAACAGCACAATGTGAAAACTTACGGCAGCACCAGTGTGTTCTCCGGAGGCTCGTAGTAGTCGTACAGTCTTGTTTGTTGTGCATACTGCTCATCATGCAGAATGGGAAGCTTGCGTAGAGTTTTGACTAGAGCGCTTGGTTCTGGAGACAGCACTGAAGAGAAAGAAGAAACACTGATGATAATAGAAGAAACGCTAATGAGAGAATATCATAAACAAAGACACAGCTGACAACAAACGCTGTAAAGCACACATCAAAGTCATAAACATTACATTATCAAGGTAATTCAACACTAGTAGTAAACATTATAACTACAGATATGGAATTGCAGTGTTTGCATCTATCACAAACATACCTTTACTCACTTGAGTCACTTCTCAGTATTGCTTGATAGCATTCTGTTGAAAACTGAAAACTTTCGTTATGCTAAAGCTAATTCCATTGCTAGCATTTTATCCTAAATACAAACTGTTAAATAATTGTTTCACTCTTTATGCATAACTTGTTAAATTGTGAATATTACAAAAAAAAATGCAAAAATGATCACAGTAATACAATTTCTATTAAGACACATAAACAATAAAATGGCATTTGATAATAACAATAAAAAGCATTTGAAAAGTAGCAAAAATACCAAAACATGCTTAAATTTGTTAGTTGTAATGAAAGGCGTCCACTTTAAATATAGCCTATATAAAAAGTGCTTGGTCTTAAGATTTTAGGTTTTTTTAAGTACGTGTCTACACTGGACAAAAGAAGAAAGAACGCATTAGAACCCATTATAATTAAAAATTTTGTCCACACTGGATGTGGCGCAGTGCATCGTATTTACATTTACGCAGTTGGCAGACGCTTTTATCCAAAGTGACTTACATTGCATTGTACTATACATTTGTTTCTGACTATGTGCAATCCCCTGGGATCGAACCCATGACCTTGGCGTTGCTAGCGCCATGCTCTAACCCAGGGATATCCAACCCTGCTCCTGGGGAGCTTCTGTCCTGCAGACTGCAGATCCAAACCTGTTTCAACACACCCGTTTGTAATTATCAAGCTTCCCTGAACACCTTGATTTGCTGCTTCAGCTGCGTTTTATTGGGGTTGGAGCTGAAATCTTCAGGACGGTAGCTCACCAGGAACAGGGTTGGAGACCCCTGCTCTAACCACTGAGCCATAGTAGGGTTGATCATGTAAACAAACCCTGCTAGACCTATTTGTTTGCAGCAGACTGGAAGATACAATTGAGTTTAGTTTCATGGAAAAAGTCAGTTCTCTGTTTCTGTTAGGCTAAAAGCGCGCTTGTCCTTGAACTATAACCAAACTGGTAGAGCATGGCTTACAACAGCAATACTGTTCCAAGGGAACAAATAAAAAATTGCCTTGAAGTAGATTTCCATAAAAGCTGTTGACAAAACTAAAAATGTGAAAACATACAAGTCAACAATTTTCCTGTTTGTCCTTGTCAATTCTTTGAAAGACTGAATTTTTAAACCATCTTCCAAATATTGATCATTTTTCCCAATTACATTTTGTTAATTAAAATTCAAAAACAAAGATTTGAGTTTCTGTGCTTCCATAAGAAGCAAGTGTGGTATAGTAATAGTGCTAGTGCTAGTGCTAGTGCTAGGAGAGACAAATCACTTCAAGTACATGTATTTAAGCGTACTGTCCATGAAAAATGCTAATAAAACGATCTACACCACGCCCACTTTGGTTCAATTATGTTTAAAAAATAAAAACAAAACCACACTTCTTTACATAATAACATACCCATGTGTGTATAGATGAGTTTTTATCCAGGCTCACAGCAGGGCATTATATTACCAGATGAATATATGTATCTATGTATGTTATATTGGCTGCTGACATTTAATAAAGTTCACTATGACATAAGACTTTGCAGTTCATCCACTATGTGATAAAGACAACAATGGCCAGTTTTGAGAATAAACAGATATATCCAATATCCCATAACCACTATTTTGGTACCCAAGTACTTTGTAGATACATTTGGAAATTCATACAGTGCCTCCATACTTATTTATATGGACATCCACATACACATAAAAGCATGAAGAAGCAAAATATGAAGCTAAGCAGCTTTTTTGAAATACAGACATCACAAGGCGCACATTTTAAACGAACATAGTGAACATACCAACATACTGTGACATGTCTATAATTAACGGTGAACTACACCATGTGGATGCTCTGCTTAATAGGAACTGCATACATCTTTACATAATGTCGGTGGATTGTTGTGTTATACTGTACAATGCAATGAAAATGCATTTTAAAGCGTGTTTTTAACTCCCAAAATATTTTGGACGGACAAATACTTGTAACGTTACTGTACGTAATATCACACATGCTTTGACGCATGTTGTTCATATTCCCTTACTTAGGTCCCTATGTGTGTACAGTTACGTGTAAAGACGTAATCGTGTAATGCCATTTCAGTTTCATGCCAAATTAATCATCTGTTACATATGATCCTGCAAGCAGTCAGGTGTTTACCGTTATTGTGGTACGTCATTCCGATAGTTCCGCCGGTGTTTATGACCAGGACCCTTGCTTCTGCACTGGGACTAATATCCAGAGACTCTAGACTGGTGGTGCTCGATTTCCTCCTCCTGCGACCCTGACCCATGGTGCCCCGGCTAAGAGACGTCTGTGACTGAAACGCATCGGACTGATCAAGTTGATTTAACCTGCTGTGGGACAGGGCTCGACCCAGCGAGGTTGTGCTTGCTGAGGACGGAGCCGAGGTAGTACGCTTACATTCCGCCATATCTGACTCGTCTCTTTACTAGCTACACTAATACCCACTGTGTTTCTTAAAGAGACAGCGCCTATCCTATCAACACTGAAACGTGGCTGGAAATGAGGATGCTTATATTATATAATATTATAGTATAGTATAGTGTACCAGAATAATGAATTTGTTTTAATTACGAGGTTTAATATACATGCAAAAAAATCTTTAAACGTATCTTACCAGAAAATGTAAGGCCATGTCTTTGTTAGTTTCTTTAGTCAACTTATTCACGAAGGAGGTCTTAGATTCTATTAAAAAATCGTTTGCTCAGAACTCAGAAGTTTAGATTTCTCTCACGTGTCACGGTCATGGTCATGATGTAAAAGTATTTTGACCAATGAGGAAGCGACGCATAATAAATGCAAAAACGACGATTTTTTTTATAACCTAGTTACTATTTCTCAAAAAATGTAGTCATTAGCGTTTAAAGCTATCAGCAAAGTCTGCGAGGAGCTGTTTAAAGACACTTTTGGTACCTGATATGTGTGATATTAAACTCTATATATATTGGACCTGGAGATTATATCTTCCTGAAAGATTAGCCACCTTAATATACACATTTAGATTTAGTTGCTAATTTAAATTTACGTTTTTGCAAAAAAAAAAAAAATCTCTGTATACCTCAGTCAGTGTATGTCTATTTAGTATATATTTACATTAGGCCTATATACTAAATTTACAATCTATACTACCTATGTACATTTTATCTGTATACATTCTGATGCTTTTATTACCCTCCCATGGTTTAATACCTTATGCAGTGTTTACTGTATATTGTGCATTGAATCTGAAATACTACTACCTGTGCCATTAATATTCAAAACAATGCCACACTGACAGCTTTTCTGTTACATGCCACTGGACAATAAGTATGCGATACTCAATAATCCACTGTTCTTGTACTTTATTTTCACTACCACCTTGACTATACTTGTTTTGTGTATTCTTGGAGGGGTTATATTTAGACTGTGTATTTATTTAATTGGATACTTAGCTTGTAATAAGTTATATGTGACAGCACTATAAGGACTGCTCTAATGTCGTTGTAGTGACAATAAATAATATTTTATCATACGAATATAATTAATATTTTGAATATATCTAATAGGCCTGTTTAATGTTGTGATATATACTTACCAGTAGATGTCACCATTGACCTAAATCCAGGTTTAATTACTGCGTGTGAAACCTTTCACAGCTTTCTATTATTATTTCTTCTGATCTAACGTAGCTTTTGTGTTAGCATACTTTGGCAAATTAAGCGCGATATTATATTTTCTTATTTTAAAGCTGCATTACATAAAAGCATCTGCAAATGACTACATGTAAATGTTGGTGGGAGTGTAGTAGTATTATATAAATATAATAATAACTAATAACACGAATTAAACACGGCAAATATAATAATTCACGTTAAATTTATTAACTTAAAGTTCTAACGTTATATGTTGTTGAATGAAATAATTTTATATTTAGGATAAATGGTTCTTATCTATCATGTAAAAGCCACAGCAACACAAAAATCACACGACTTTAAGAAGGTGGCGCATAATCTTTACCCACACCTTTTCCAGGTTTTTTATTCGGCGGTATATGCGTCATAAGATGAGCAACGATGAGTAATGAAACTTTTGTCAATTCAAAAGTCCTCAGAAAATGGTGCAAAATAGCAGCATTTTATATGCATGCATATTTGTCGATAAAGCATTATTTTATGTTTACAATTTAATTTCTTGTGTATAAAGAGTAAATCCAGAGGGGGGCAGTTTAGTTTCTTATTTATCATTGATAGGCTATTTATTATCTTATTTCAAAAACATAATGGAATATAGTATAAACATAGTGTTTTAGTCAAGCATTCAAACACTACACTTTTTACAAAATATAGAAAATGCTATCTATAAAAAAATAAAATGCCCACTTATTCGGAAACTAATAGATAACATTATATTTCCATAATTAACAGTCAATAATCTACCTATTTAGGATCATTAAACACGTGTTTCTCCTGTCACAATTCTTAACCAAATACTTCTTAATTTACTTGAAACATTACTTAAAACACCACTTTCATGTACGAATTCAAATTCACTTTAATAGTAGTAATGTAGTTCTAATGTACAGTAACTACTGACAGGTCGATTACAAACTCAGTTTTGACCTTTATTGTGAAATTAGGGCTGCAACAGCCATTTCCGCTGGTTAGTGTTGACGTAGCCAGTTTCACAGTTACTCGGCGATTGTCGGCTGATTGTAGAAGTGAACACCGGGGTTGACACTGGTAGAGAATGGTGAGCCTTTGCAGGTAACCGAAAGCTATTTTGTCTCTAAAATGAATGAGAAGAAATTGCTGATAATTATGTTTCATGTAACCTGTCGAAATATGTGCAAAGAATGTCTGTTGACCAGCTTTTATGGGTTGTTCGGTCGGCTAAGCTAGCAGGCTAAGTTGCTCTTTTCTGGCACTCCCTCTGAGCCTCTCTTGTCTCTCAGGGGCACGTGAGACACCATTCGAATTCGGGACGGTTGAAATCGATGCGGCTCAGCTTCGGACAGCCCAGATGACAGACCCACCGGCCAGCCAATTTAATGCTTCACGGTCGAGGCTCTGAAGGTCTTCAGCTGCTATTCAGTTACATTTTGGGGGAAGGACGTGGAAAAGCCCCCGAGAAAGACATTCACACGCCAAGAGGAAGAGGTCTCGCAGCACTTAAAATCACACAGGAAAAGCTCTTAAAATACAATTAAACGCTGCTTTTGCCGTTTTTCCTTGGATTACTGTTGAGTGCTGTGTTTTTTCTTCAAACTGGTACCACCCCATAACTGGAGCAAAAGCTTAACAAAACGAGCTTTGACCTTCTTCATCGAATTTGTAGTACTGAAAGTTTTCAGTACTGTCGCTTAATCAATAGTTCAGTAGTCTGCTGGTGCTTGTTTTATTACTGATAACAGTGACTTTATGCCCAGCTATTAACGTGATACACACCCCCGTCGTCCTGTTTACTTCCAAACTTGACATTCCCAGAAAGAGATCTCGAAGAAAAAAAACATCCATTTATCAGTTTGTATTGTCTTAAACAAACCGTATCATTCTTTTTTGGAGGGTGGTAACCATTTATGAACAATTTACAAGATGGGGAAGATGCTGTCAAAGATATTTGGTAACAAAGAGATGAGAATATTGATGCTCGGATTGGACGCAGCTGGGAAGACCACCATCCTATATAAATTGAAGCTCGGCCAGTCCGTGACCACCATACCCACCGTCGGTTTCAACGTGGAGACGGTCACCTATAAAAACGTCAAGTTCAACGTGTGGGACGTCGGCGGACAGGATAAGATCCGTCCCCTCTGGCGGCATTACTACACGGGCACTCAAGGGTTAATTTTCGTGGTGGATTGTGCGGATAGAGATCGCATTGACGAGGCCAGGCAAGAACTCCACCGCATTATTAACGACCGCGAGATGCGGGATGCCATCATTTTGATTTTCGCTAACAAGCAAGATCTACCGGACGCCATGAAACCGCACGAAATCCAGGAAAAGCTGGGACTGACACGCATCAGAGATAGGAATTGGTACGTGCAGCCCTCGTGTGCGACCACCGGCGACGGACTGTATGAAGGCTTAACTTGGTTAACATCTAACTACAAGTCTTAATGACACCGTTTGGCACTGACTGTTTAGGACATAAAATAAACTCAATATGGGGAAAATCGGACGCCTCTAATGAATATTCATAATATTTTGATTTATAGTTAACATTTATTTTTGTTTTGAAATTACCCTTACAAAGTTATAGTTTTGAAGCATAATGGGTTTGGCTTGCTTTTAGTTTTCTGTGTATTGTGACATACACTTGTCACACGCCACGGACTGTGGCTTATAACATGAAAAATCATTCCTGAATGAAGAGTCTCTATTTTTTCTTTTTGAGAGTATAGGTTTTATATCTTTGTTGTCTTCACCTTCTTTCTTTGAAAACTGAAATTCAAAGGTTTAAGTCCATCAATGTGTTAAAGACATTTTGTTCTGCAATATATCAGATTTGTCAAGGCATCTACTGTAACTCAGCGCGGTTTTGCTGAGGAGGTTGTAGCATACTAACTGTAAGTAGCTGCGTGGAGTTATGGCACGGTTTGAAACCCATTTTACTTATGATATCACTGACATCCAATATTAATCTACTTGTAAATGAGTCCATGGAACATTTTATGCAAAAGTTTTGGGCTATAATACTGGAAGGAACACTTGCCATTGACATGCTTCTCTTTACACAGCGTAATCGAAAAGAGTGATGTTTTGTGCTCTCAAAAGAGGCTTTATCTTTTCAAGATTGTTGACGGAGAGATGCCTTTTGTATCCCGTTTACCATTTAGACTAATCGCATTGATCAGATTGTCTTTCATTTACAGTTCTCTTTCTAAAATGTGGGATTATTACATTCTTGCATTTCAAATGTAGTGCCCGCGTGGTAGAGTGGACTAAATTTTTAAGAGAAATGTTTCATCCTGTTCATGTCATCTCTTTCCTTTACTCATTTTGAGAAACATGTACAGAAGCAGCTATGTAATTGTAACTTCAAATTAAACTTAGTCATTTTAACAGGTTTTCTTCATTCTTGTTCTGAGCAAATCTGCTGCCTTTGACTTTATGTTATCGGTGCATGGGACTTTCCACAGTTATTTAAGAAGCCAAAGTCAAATGGAAAATCTGCTAAACCTTTCTATGCTAGGAAATTCCTCCCACTGGCCCTGTTCTTTGCATTTTAATTTTCGTTCTGGTAATACACATCAAAGTAGTTTATTCTCACTTTGACTGTGTCTGTGGGTTTGTAGTACATGTGTATTAGTACCATATGTTGTCCTGACTGGGACACTGAGAACTTTGGAATCCATGGTAGATAAGATTGTAAAGAATGTGTGTTGGGTTTAATGTTTTACCTCGTCCTTATGTGTTAGCTCACATAACTAGAAACACCCTTCTAAAGGGAACATGGCAGATTTTTATTCCATTTGTAAACTGTTGAAATTAACCCATAGAGGAAGATCACATTCTGGCAACTCTTAAGATCTTTGTTTCTTAACTTAAAAAAACAACATTAGATTTATTCTTCCAAAAAAAGCTCAATCAGTACTGTGCTGTTTTGAAGTGGTGTGTTGGAAGCGGTCTACACACCCCCAGCTTTAAAAACAGGATGTATCCCGCTTGCTCTCTAAAGGCCGCACAGCTGCTAAACTGTTGCAGTGTAATGGGCGGCCGTCGCTGGACGGCACGAATGCTGCTCTTGCTGACACAGCTGTTAATAACAAGTGCTGCGCACACTTGTTGCTGAGGTGCGCGCCATCTTGAATGATTGTTAAACCAGTACACCGTTTCTTCTCCCGCACTCAACATGACAGTATTCAAATCACTCAAAGCCACATCTCGTATTGTCGGAAATGAGCTGATTGCTTGGGTTTTGACGGAAGTAGTTTCTGTATTTGTGAAACAAAAAACTGGTGCATTTTTCTCCTGTTCAGGACTGTTTTCTTTGTTAGCCATTCCTGAGGGATGAATGCTATTGCAACTTTGTTGTCTAACTAGTTGAGACCTGCCAGTTAGCTATTATACAGACTTGTGTGTGTCACATTAAGTTTAGATCTGTGTGAGTCACAAAGCAGATGATAGTCACGGACTGTTTTTATAGAGGTGTTTTATGACCTCTAACTCTGGTATTTCAAAATGCTGTGTAAGGATTATGAATATCTGGAGGTCAAAAATGTGAAGGATTTAATTCATCTCTGCTTTTTCTCGCATGATGCATTATGCTTCCTTTAAGCCCCAGGAAGTATATGTTGAATTTTAAAGTGACGGTACAAAAAATGCTTTCGTGCATATGGAGGAAAGCAGGTACTATTGCTGATCGTCTTGGACAAAGGGTAAACTCCCCAATGCATAGTGAGTGAAAACAGAAATGTTTGCGTGTTAACATCAAGGCTGCGATTTTTCAATGGTTTTCGTGCATTATCTCATGAGGAAGTGTGACCACGTCTCTCCAAACGACTACGCACAGGCCAGTTTCACTTCCACCAGGGTCCAAATTAGGGGTGTTAAACTTTTAATCACCTGGAGTCACATCAAAACGTTGCATTTATAACACTGTTGTGTTATAGCAGTATTTCTTCACACAGTCTCACTATTTAGGTAAAAATACAACAACAAATGTTTCTTTGCATTTGTCCAATCAGCAGTTTTTCCAACACATTCTCATCTCAGCAATGTGTGTGCTCGGGAGGTTTTAGCGCTGAGCTGATCTCATGGTGATCTGTAAAGGGAAGTGGTCAGTGTGTTGTGGGGCCTGGCTTTGGGAGGTTGGGTGGTGCTTGTGTAGCTCTGCTCTGGTGTTAAGCTAATGACACAAATGCTATTAATAGTACTCTCTAGTATGTACGTATAATAGGGGACTTGGACTTAAAGAGTAAAGGACCTGTCTTATAAAAACAAGGCTCATTAATTATGCCAAAACAATAATTTTAGATCAGATCTTTTCTGTGTTGCTTAAACAAAATTTGAAATGGACAATTTATAATGCTTTTTCCTGAACTACTGAATGAAGATAAAATGCTTAATGAATCTTAATTAATATATATACTAATAATTTATACCCAAATTTTATTATAAACTGTTACATTTCTTGTGTTAAATTTGGCTTGGATCCAACTAAATAAAACTGATATTTTTTTCTGGACACATCTAAAACTTCAGAAACTGATGTCCTGTCGGTTTCTATGCAGTGTCATACTTAAAGGTATAGTTCACCTAAAAATAAAAATTCTGTCATTTATTGAACCTCACAATGTTCAAAACCTATATATCGTCACTTTTTTCAGTAATTTGTTTTCAGTAATTCACTCAGTTGGTGGTTCTGGGGGGCTTTTAAGAATAAACACAACCACCTCACCCTTCCTGACTATTGTCTTTACTACTGCATGTTATTTAGGCCTGTGCGTTAGAAATGAAATGATCATGTCAGAAAAGCGTGAGCTTGCTTGTTTTAGAACAGATGGATGAAATAGGGGTGTACTTGATGCCTAATCGTGATTAAATTAGTATTTAATGTGTTTGATGCCATAGGGGAAAGTACACTGGTGGTGGTTGTATTGAACCAGTTCAGGAGCATGATTATGAACAGTGTGTAGTACATGGACAGCCTTCTCACACAATCTAACTCAAAAATACCCAGTCATTTTTAAGTAAACATGGTTGTTTGTACAGCTTGACTAAGGGCTGCTATATGCTAGTTTCTGTTGAACAGGTTTGGTAAATGCAGTACTTAATATTTAATTGTCATAAATGCTCAATGTCGTTTATGTTCATCAATATGAAATGGTTTAATATTGAAAGATATCTCATGTTCGGTCAGGTTGTTCTGCCTGTGGAAGCATCGATGAGCTGCATCTTTAAGGTCTCTTATGGCGGAAAATGAAAAGTTGCGATTTCTAGGCCATTCCAATAAATATTGCCTCCAAACTGTCCATTAAAAGGTTTCTAAACCTGCCTTAATGAATAATGAACCAGTAAATTAGGGTGGGAAGACTTGATTCATAAGCATTAAAAGTTTTAGCCTCTTGAATCTAAAATATATGCAATAATAAGTATACAGATATATCCATGTAAATGTATGACTGTGTACTAGAGATTTGTCAGTGGTTGTGTGTAGTGTTTACACTGTGTACTCTGACCCTGGTGGTGAACCTAAGATACAGATGTTCTCAGATTACACTGGATATGGAAAAGAGAGTGGTGGGAGAACACAGGGGAAAAAGGGAAAGGTCAAAGGCCGGCATCTAGAATCAATATTAGCAATGACGGCATAAGAAAACTACCAATCGCACTGGCGCTTACTGATGTATTTATGTAATGAGTGTCTCTTGATACCTCCTTCCATTGCTTAAAGGATGATCCGTATTCCAAACCCACCTATTTATCTTACATTTTTTAAACACCAGAACACTATTTAATTGGCCCCTGCATTAAAAATGATATATTATCATACAAACCACTTGCATGTTTACTCTCAAGTCAGAAAAACTCATGTGTGTTTCAATATAAAACTAAACTGCTTTTATAATGGAATTACATGACACCACTGGACTGATGTTCAGCAACCAATCACAGTTTGGCTTTTTTCCAGGCGTATCATTGAGGAAGGCAGTACACATATCCCTCAAGAATTCTGTAGAAATCTGTGATTTAAAACTTCAGAATTTTTGCGTGCCTTATGCTCCATGATCTCCGGGCATGACGTCTGAGACTAAGACAATATCAAAGATGACTTTTTTTCAGTTCACTTTCATTAACATGTTTTTTAGTCATGTTACTGACTTATTTCACAATATTTTTTATTTAAAAATGGCAGATACATTTTTTACCAAAAGTTTTTTTTTATTCCATTACTGCTTTATTTCACAATATCGAATCATTTAAAAATGGCAGATACATTTTTTTTACCATATCCGTTCAAAAACTTGTTAATAACATCAATTTTATTTTTGCCAGACATTATACAGGTGTTTATCAGAAGTTGCATTGTTTAGAAAAATACCTCATTCATCTATCTTTTGCAAAGCTTGTTTGGACGAACAGTAACCAAGGGGGTGGAGTTTAAACAAAGGTCAGTTGTCAGTTAAACTCCAATAGTTGTCTAGTCAAGTTATAAATGCAGTTATTTTCAGTGTATGTAATTTGGCTTACCAGTCCTATTAGGTAGTAGCTTAAAATTTTTCTTCATATTCCTCATATAATTGGTCTCTGATGTATTTTCTGCAGCTAGGGTATGGCTGGCTAAAGAAAGCATTCCTTTGGGAATTTTTGGAATTCTGTTGTTGGATTTCCTGTGAGGAAACGAGATGAATGGGAAAGTGAAATGGGGAGGTTGTTGTTTCACTGTTTAGACATGATGGATAGATTACTTAACCAATGAGGAGCCTCCCTGGTGATTCATTAATGAATCTGTTAACCAGTTGTTGTTAAACACTTATTCTTTTTTTACTTCTCCCACCCACAGGTCATCATATAACCTGATTCATAATAACTCCCATGCAATTTTATGCTGGGCTTTCAGCACCACAGAAAGCAGCATGCATGTATATTATTCCAGCCTCCTGTGCACTTTAATAATGTATATTTATTTAGTATTTATTTCACAAGCAAGAATTCTTATACAGTGTTTACATGAACCAATCGAGGCAAAGTATTGCATTAGGTCTGAGCAAGGTTTCAAGGGCAACTCACTATGATAAAGGGTGTAACCACGGGCATAAAGCAGACCCACCCATTTTTCAAGCGTGCGAGGTAAACGAAAAAAAGCCTGTTTGTTTGATCCATTGCTATGGTGACGGTCTTACAAAGCTTACTACAACCTATGAGTATGTCTGAGTCAGATCTTTCAGAGGGCTACTCAGGTCAAACCTGTCCTTCTGACTTAATCTGACAAGGTGACATGACATGGACTGAACTGAAATTTCAAACATGCTTTGGTTTATATATGATTTCTCTTCTCAGCATGCAAATATGACATAGAAAAGGTGCTCGCAAAAATGAACCTTGCTTTTTCCAAAACCCTCTAATCTAATCATTTAACTGTGACACATAGCTCAACCCACACTGTTTAAATTATTCCCCTTGTTGAGGGACAAAGTGACTACACATACAGATTTACGATGAAATGAGTAAACAAATAGATCTACATTGAAGGAGGCACACCAGAATAGTTAGTAGTGGGCCGATTTGACCTGAGTGCAGGAAGCGACCTCCCAGAACACCTTAGCAACTCTAAAGCTATTCACTAAACAATTAAACACCTTAGCAACCACATAGCAGTACCCTGGTAACCACCACCAACACCCAACATTATGGCATGAGCTTTACACAAGCAAGCACCACTTTTCTTCAGAATCTTCAAAGTCTAGTTTATCTTATTGATATGTATTATACGATAAAGTTGTTGCAGTAAATTAGTAAAATGTAGTAGTATGAAAAACATCAATCCAAGGGGTCTAATGCAGTATTATGTATCCCTTGAAAAAACAGCATTCTTTTTGTTTCAGAATCTTGCTAAACATGAATTCTACACACATTCTTAATTCCCAGATGCCTTCAATTAACATTGCTAAACATAGCCAGAATTTTTTAAGAATCAGATAACTGGAATTACTATACAGAGTAATTGCACTTAATAATATTCCAAAAGGGGGAATCTTTGGGATATTGTCTCAATGTTCTCCCTAAGCTACTTCATTACAAATATGGTTTAAAGTGGTATATTAAATGTTTATTTGTTTGATCTGGGTTAAACACCGTCACTTCATTTCAATCTGTGACCCTATGGCATGTATTTTCATCATTTTGCAGTAACTGTCTTGAGCTGCTCATAAACACAACATGCCATTCCTTATTTGACACAGGAAGTGGTTTATAGTTTGCGCTCTTCCTGTTGTGGTTCAAAAGACTGAATGGAGCCATCTGTAGTCACTGAAACCCTGTAGCAGGCCATAGTCATACTGAGCTGTTGCGTTTGAAATAGGCGTTTGGGCTAGATCCTTCACGCCTAACAAGTCATAATTACAGGTCTTTAGAATACTAAATCTAAGCAACATGCAAATACAGGCACTGAAATAATTCAAACAACCTGCGTTGCTTTTCGTGGCAGAATATTTCATGCTAATTGTAAACACATGACATTGAGATGAGTGTTGCATTTACTGTATGCTGAGGTAGCATGATTTATTTTCTACAAACAAGATATTTTATTGGATCGTATTGTATTGTAATTGTGACACGCCAATTGTAAATATGCTGAAATGCGAATTTATTCTTCTTTTATTGACATTCATTTTACACAATGTCATCCAACAAGAGTCTAGTTCAAATAGAAGCCACAGACAGGAAGTAAGAAGGGAGTTCACTTTTTGCACCGACATTATAGACGCAAAAAGAAAAGATCTGATTGGTTGGCATAGAGTACAATATTACATTGAAGTGCCAGGCAGATTTGGCAAGTGCTTTGAGAAAAAAGGGACCCTCTTTTGCCAAGCATTGAATGTTGAAACTACTCTCTGTTGGTGATTTGTTGTGTGTTTTCTGCATGCTGTTAGTTCACTTCATAATATGTTGTTAGTCCACCATTAAATTTGCATTCATTTTGCAAATGTATTTCTTTTATTTATTACATATTGTACTATTACAGTTAGGTATCAAACCAAGTGCCATTTGCACTCTTCAATTTTCTTTGCTCTTTACTTTTCTTTGTGGTTCTAAATGACCAAATACGTTTTGTGGGCCCAATTTACCTATATGTCCATCAGCTATGCTTTGTTTGTCGATCACAAAGCATAATTGTCTCATTGACAATGAACTAGGAAGAGAAACTCAGTTGTATTTACCCTGCAGTCATGTTAGTGAGGAGAACTACAGGTGGAAAATTACTACACAGAATAACTAATTGAACTGTCAATCTCGAAGAACATTGGCCATTTTTACATGCAACGTCATGCGATTAGGCCATAATAGGATCAAGGAAATGCTGTAACTATACTCACATAAACAGAATACCATGATTATGTTAATAGGATTATTGTTATGCGCTTTAAGTGCATTATGCAGGCATACGTATATACCTTTAATGCAATTCCACTCAGACCAAAGAGCACATATTATGCTGCTGGACACAGATTAGAAAAAATGTGGTCAGTCTGCTTTGTGCCCTCATCCATGAGATAAACTACGACAAACAGGTCTGTTGCATTTGAGTTTAAAATATTGTGTTATGCGCTGTGGTACAAGTAAAAAATATACAATGACCATTCTTGTCCAGTAATTGTATTAATAAATAATTTCATGCAAACAAGGGTGAGGAAGTTTGCTCGGGTCATATCGACATCTTCATTCGATTGAGTAACCTGATTGTTGGCAACAATTGCATTACTGATGCACTGACAGTGATAAATCAGTGGTTAAAATAAAAAACATGCCTGCAGCATGCATTAAGTATGAAAAGCTCCTTATCTGTGATGACGTCAATCAGTTTGATATCAATCAGATTGATGGTTTATAGTATTTTATACAGAACGGCCACAAACAAACACAGAACTGACAGTTAGAAAATTGCTGTTTGAGGATGTTATCGACCACTTCCTTTAGACGGTGGGTTAAATTTTATGGTTTGATTATAACTGCCTTGCCCACACGCTCTCACGCACCCAGAGCACCATCAGGCTTTGACAGTCTAGCACACTTCCTAATGTTAGCTTTCAGACATCAGCAGCAGTGTGTGTATGACAGGAGCTTTAGAAATGGCCGCCGAGCACCACTGACAGGCATACAGTATGTAATGCACACTTTGCATGCTACCTGAAAAGAAAGATAACTTTTGTTATATCTGCCATGTTACTGCCTCATTAGCCAGTCATTTATTCCAGTCATTTGTGCTTGCACTGTAAGTATCAGGTTTGCCTTTCAAAATTGAAAGTAACATTTTCTATTCTTACATTTAAAATGAAATAGATTTCAGAACTTCATGTAATTGCTATTTATTAGTTATTAATTATGATATTATAATGAATGTATTCATATTAACATTCATTTTTCAATATTAATGACAATAAACCCATTTTAGAATGTTCTAATGTACTTAACCTTGTGTAGGCCTATATATATTATAATAAATATACATTTATATTGATTACATTGCATTAATTGGCATTTCAATGTTATTAAATATTTCATGAACTTTAAAAAAAACGATAGTCCTTGACTGCATTAAAAAATTAGTTTCAATCTAAATTCATAGAAATATTTCAAATCATATATTAAATACTTGTCATTTTAATTCCCATTCAACTTCTTGTGGGGCGTAGCCTTTTAAAAATTGAATTGAAATAAAATGAATTGAAAGGGAGCCAGTTCCTAAATTCTGAATTTGCCCAACCCCTTGGCAGGACTGGTATCATTAAATGGCAGTGGTGTAAAGTATTGGAGTAAATGTACTTAGTTACTTTACTTAAGTATCTTTTTGGCTACTTTGTAGTTGTACTGAGTATTAAAGATATTAGCAACTTTTACTCTCTACTTAACTACATTTTTGAACAAGTATATGTACTCTTTACTCCACTACATTTGTAATGACTAATGCAATTACACATTACATTTTGCATGCCACCTATCTTATAATTAATATTGCCATTCACAGGGCATTGAAGGTACTACAATCTTGTGGATTTTGCCATAACTTACAAAAAATTGTCAACATGGCTTCTTTATATGAATATGAGTGCAGTATCAGGTAGATGTCAATCGCTGGCGGTTTATACATGGTTAGCCCTTACCCGCTATTTCTACAGTAATATATTGGCAACACTCTTGCCAGCTAGTTACTGTAGGTCACATATCTACAAAAGCTCTTGTTTTTAAAACTAACTCTTCCTAAATGTGCTCTAAACATGTTTGCTCAAAAATTGACCATATGGTGGGACTATTGCCATGAAGTGATGTAAACCAGTAAAAAGAATGTATAGTATTTCAATTTTCAAAAGTGCTCTCACACTATATAGACAAAATATTAACCTATAGAATGAGTCGGACACAGAGAAATGAACAATACACATATGAATCTCAACAATGGTGACAATCAACTGAACAGCTTCATGCTGCAATGCATGCTGGGTACATAGTACAAAACTCATTCATGATTGTTTGTCACCATTGATGAGGTTTGTATGTCACGTGTCTAACTGTGTCTCAATTGCAAAGAAAGATTTTCTGACAGAGATCTTTCCATTGTAACATGTGATCACTTTACCAAACATATCTTAATAAATCTTAAATGCTATATTATTATTATTTAATGATTGGATTCTTTCAGATGTATCTTCAGTTACTAAGCAAACATAAAGTTGCGGTTCCTGTAAAGTCCCTTTCAGTGTTATTGTATAAGTGTACATTTTAAAGCTACAAGAAAGTCAAAGAGCCCAACCAAAGCAAACACTGATCGCCATAATGGTGACTTAAAACATAATTGAACCACTATGAACTAGAGTTCAATCTCAATAAGATCTTACACAGATGACAGAAATAAAGTGAAAGTGGTGTCTGTAATATGTGAAGATGTTATTGATGTTTGTGTTTAATCATCCTCTGGTGAAATCTTGACAGATTTATTGTGTTCATCTGTTATTTACACTTGTTCATCTAAGACTGTGTGACTTAAGTGCGTTAATAGATTCTTTAATAATGTATCTTCAAACAGCCATTGCAGTAGTTTACTGTAAAACACCTACAGTAACTAGCTGGCAACAGTGTTGCCAATATATGTGACCCTGGATCACAAAACCAGTCTTAAGTAGCACGGGAACATTTTTAGTAAAAGACAAAAATACATTGTGTGGGTCAAAATGATCGATTTTTCTTTTATGCCAAAAATCATTAGCATATTAAGCAAAGATCATGTTCCATGAAGATATTTTGTAAATTTCCTACCTTAAATATATAAAAACTTTATTTTTGTGAGTGGATGGTCTGCCACAGTGCCCCTGATTAACAACTTCAAAGGCAATTTTCTCAATATTTTGATTTTTTTGTGCTCTCAGATTCCAGAGTTTTAAACGGTTGTATCTCAGCTAGATATTGTCCTATTCTAACAACTCATATATCTATAGAAAGTTTATTTCTTCAGCTTTCAGATTATGTAAAAATCTCAATTTCGAAAAATTGACCCATAAGACTGGTTTTGTTGTCCAGGGTCACATATTACTGTAGAAATGGCAGGTAAGGGCTGACAGTGTATGTGAAATGAGGACATGACTGCAGCTGGCGATGAGGCCCAAACCAGCATGTCCAGTGCAAAAAGGCTTTGACTTTTTAATTCTACTTAACATTATTTTATTTATCTGTTATATTGAAGAGACCTTTTGAAGGACTTTGGTTTACTTGTGAGCACTTGAGCTTAAATGAGACTTAGGGTGTTTGTAATGACGTAGGTTATGATGTCGACCATGATTTGTTGCAATTTTGAGGTGTTCAGTCTTATTATGATTTAAGAAAATAAATGCAATTGCTCACCTCACAAATCAACTGTTTCTAGTTTTTCACTGATGTGTCTCTTAAGTGTTGAGGACTAGTGCTGCTTTGAGCCTACATTCAGTATGAGTAAAATACTCAAGTACTGTTAAAATCAGATACTCAAAGACTTTTACTCAAGTCGTTTTGGAATTGGTGACTTGTAACTTGTAATGGAGTAATTTTCACTGCAAGGTATCTGTACTTTTACTTAAGTATGGTTTTCAGGTACTCTTTACACCTCTGTTAAATGGTCTGTCCCCTCCATTACACACCCATATCATGTTAAAAATGCAGGTTGAAAACGTTGTCTCCTGAAATCATATCTTTTTGAATTTGTTCAGTAACTTAATATTCCGAGAGTTTAAAGAACTTTAGAATTTAAGATATTGAGAGCATTTTCTCCACAGTAAACGCAAATGGTTTCGCAGTTTAGCTGTTTTAATGTCATTTGTTATGTCAACCCTATTAATGATATTCATTTAGGCCGACTTAGACAAACAGCCTTCTTGGGTTTCAATGCCTTTAGCATCTGATCTAAGGCCTGTGTCAATATTTTAATCTAAAAATCGAATTGTCATTTCATTTTATTCTAAAATTTCTGCACTGTGAATGTACATGCATGCACTCTGCAGTAGTCAGCCTGTTGTAAAGCTGATTAAACTTCACGTGATGTTATTCTCCACCAATCGGAGGCAGAGATGATCTGTGATGGAAAACATTATGTCACAGCAGAGGCGTATTAAGACCTCATGGTGCCCCTGGGCAACAGCCCCAGAGGTGCCCCCCATCAACCCACACACAAGAATCCACTCATTAAAAGATTTATATATTAAAAGATTTTATAAGAATGAAACTCACAATTTACAATATACTATTTTACAAGAATTACTCATTAACATGACACTGTTTTTGAAAAGAACACAAAAAACAACTCTTTTCATCAAGTATTTTTAACAATTAGGCCTACTGTAGTTAAGGGGCACCTGCTTTCTGTTGTAATGTTACATTTATTGATGTAGTGAAAAAAAATCACTAACAATTTTTTAACAGGTGTAAATGTTGTGCATGCCACAAAATGGGGGTACAGGGACACACACACACACACACACACACACACACACACTATAGTTTGCATGTATGTATTCACATTAGTGGGACAATGGAACAATGTACAGATTTTCAGGACATTAGGACTTTAATTCACCAAAGTGGCATTCACCAGATTACAATGTATAGCAAGGTTATTCAAATAACATGAAATGTTATTGTTACTATTTTAACTGCTATACAGCTATTCAAACGCTCTTTTTAAGCACAGTATGTGTATATTCTTCTTACTAAACGATCACACAAGTACAAAGATAAAAGTGTACTCCACTAAAAAGTACACATATGAATTGATTGCTATAGTGATGACACCGTTCTTCACTTTCACTTTAGAACCCAGGTTTGGACCTTAAATAGTGGCCTTACCTCCACGTACTATTAGCATACATTATCGGCACTATAACATCTTATTTCTGACGCATGCCATGTATACAGGTGCTGGTCATATAATTAGAATATCATCAAAAAGTTGATTTATTTCACTAATTCTATTTAAAAAGTGAAACTTGTATATTATATTCATTCAGTACACACAGACTGATATATTTCAAATGTTTATTTCTTTTAATTTGATGATTGTAACTGACAACTAATGAAAATCCCAAATTCAGTATCTCAGAAAATTAGAATATTACTTAAGACCAATACAAAGAAAGGATTTTTAGAAATCTTGGCCAACTGAAAAGTATGAACATGAAAAGTATGAGCATGTACAGCACTCAATACTTAGTTGGGGCTCCTTTTGCCTGAATTACTGCAGCAATGCGGCGTGGCATGGAGTCGATCAGTCTGTGGCACTGCTCAGGTGTTATGAGAGCCCAGGTTGCTCTGATAGTGGCCTTCAGCTCTTCTGCATTGTTGGGTCTGGCATATCGCATCTTCCTCTTCACAATACCCCATAGATTTTCTATGGGGTTAAGGTCAGGCGAGTTTGCTGGCCAATTAAGAACAGGGATACCATGGTCCTTAAACCAGGTACTGGTAGCTTTGGCACTGTGTGCAGGTGCCAAGTCCTGTTGGAAAATGAAATCTGCATCTCCATAAAGTTGGTCAGCAGCAGGAAGCATCAGAAGCGTCTCGCCTGGGCTAAAGACAAAAAGGACTGGACTGCTGCTGAGTGGTCCAAAGTTATGTTCTCTGATGAAAGTAAATTTTGCATTTCCTTTGGAAATCAGGGTCCCAGAGTCTGGAGGAAGAGAGGAGAGGCACAGAATCCATGTTGCTTGAGGTCCAGTGTAAAGTTTCCACACACTGTCAGAAAAAATGTGAAAAATTTGTACCTTTAGGGGTACAATGTCTTGTCACTGGGGCAGTACCCTCAAAGGTACACCCATTGTACCCTTTCACATGGGTACATTTCAGTACCCTGAAAGCATGTACTTTTCAAAGACAAATTTGTACCTTTGATTACTAAATTGTACCTTATACTGCTATGGTACCATATTGTACCTTTTAAAAATATGTAAATTTGTCCTTTCTAAGGGTACTGCCCCAGTGACAAGTCTTTTGTACCTTGTGATGGCAATTTTGCTCCATACAGCACATTGAAAAGGCCAGAATGTTGTTTATTATTAACATTTATTAAACATTAAAAAATATTCCAATCTCACATTTTTTACATCAATATTAAGCATTTGTATCCAATGTGTCATCACAGGATGCATACTGAGAAATGTGAAAAACAGTTAACATTTCATACACTTATGTTTTTTTAAACAGCAAGAATCAACAAATATTGAGCCTGTTTTTTTTTTTAAATCAGCGCATTCAATTTTGTACCATGTAATAAAACATTACATTAAAACAATCCCTTTCTGAATTACTAAGTAATAGCACTTTTTCAAAAGATATCTTTTTCTACTCTTAAAACACTTTTAAACATCAAAAATGCTTTTCAACAACATTAAACATTTCATTAACTTTATAGCCTTAAAACATGTATCATAACCACACATTTCACCCAACAAAGTACTGCACAATTAATTTGAACTTCTTGAGTATTACAAACTTATCAGCAGATTAAGTGTCAAGGGCCTGAAAGCCCATCTCTTGCCCTGGTTTTATAAAACACTTATTCAGGGTCAACTTTGTGTGTGTGTGAAAGTGTGAATCATACATAACTGATATAAAAAATTGCCACACAAAAGCCATACAGTATTGACATTTCAATACTTTAAACAAAGGAATTTTCCTTTGCATGGATAGTCAACTATGAATACATCCTCAAATGTGTTCAGTAACATCGATAACATCAGGAGGAACAACAACTTTCCTGTTAACGACAGACATGGCGTTTGAAAGACAATGTAAAATATGACTTACAGCTATCCAGTCCTTCAGGTGAAAGTTTTTCTTCTGCACCTTGTGCATCAATAAAGTTGTGGTATGTTCAGCACAGGATATTTATCATTTAGGTGATAGTTATTGGAAGGGGCTTGCCCTTCCTTTGAACAAGCTCAAGCAACTTTGGCACAATAAAGGCCTCCCTGAAGCGCTGGCTTAAGATGACTGTTGATGCATCCATTCGGTCAACTTCATCACACAACTGAAAATTGACCGAAAAAGAAAGATAAATTATTCACATGCATAATAATAAATCAAATAAGAAGTTTTAACAATAGTTTTTGTTGCCACTTTCATAGCCGTTTACATGTAGTTTTATTACAAAAATGGAATAAGATAGAATACACATATTTGTTCACCAAAGGTTCAACGTTTAAAAAAAATCACAATGTCTTTACAAGAGTTATAAATGCAAATCTTTGTAGCGTCTTGTTTGATAACATCATTTATTTTAAGCTGAGAACTGATATAAAATTTGTGATATCACTCACCCCTGAGGGTGTTTTGAGGAAAGGGTATTTCTTTAATATATCCTCCACAGTCATTCCATCTCTTATCTCCCTTCTTCGCCATGCATTCGGTCTTTGACCACCAAGGTGTCTGGTCGCATCTTGCTATACTGGACTTGCAGGATATTGACATGACCCTCAATAGAGGATGCATCCTCACCAAGAAATCTCCTGCTGAGATATAAAATATACATAATTATCATAATAATAGTAATTAAACCTCAAAACACAAATCAATGAAATGACAAAGGACATTTTTTTATGATTTTGACTAAATATTTTGTGAAGATTTACTATATACAGTAAGAGTATCTAGTGCAATTTTAAATTTGTTTGCTTGATATTATCACTAATAATCATGTCAAATAATAATGTTTACAATATTGACAGCCCCAAAACACAGTAAATGTTAACAGCTGAGAAGTCAGATCTATGCATTTGGTCTTAAAGCAACAGCAACCTAAAAAGCCTGCTCCTCTTTTTAATGTTAGATTAATATTAATGACACGCACTGCTCTTGGATAAATATTTTTTGTAACTTTGAGGATTAGAGAAGACTATTGGGCTCTTGACTAATACACCTGTTGAATAACATGAATCCACTTACCTCTGAATTGGATCTGTGACAAGCTGCTGACTGTTCAGAGGGTATCTGTGTTTTGTGCCCAAACTTCTCCTTGCTCTTTTTTACCTCATCATCATGGACCAGAGGTGCACGCTCAGCTTTAAATTTGCGTTTGAAGGACTGGTGCCAAGTGTGCTAACATGTGAGCGGAAAAGAATAACACAGATCAGGGAATAAGTTATTTTTTAAGCATACATAAACCAAATCCACCAATTTCTGAGATGTACAGTAAATGCACATCTCATTTATTAACAAGCACACATAATTTATGGAACAATGTCCTTATTTAACTTATGTAATTTACACCGCTAGGTGTACCGGTGAAATGTAACATTTCTTGTAACTTACATAGCCATTCCCTTCAAGATCCTAAAAGGGATACTTCACTCAAAATTTTAAATTCTGTCATCATTTACTCACCTTCGAGTTGTTCCAAATCTGTGTAAATTTCTTAGTTCTGAGGAAAACAAATAAATATATTTGGAAGAATGCTTATAACCAGCCAGATTTTTCCCCCCATTGAATCCCACAGCAGGAAAAATTACTTAATCATTTTCTTTGTTCTGATGAACAAAAGAGAAAGATATTTGGAAGAATGCTTATAACTTGATTTTGCCCCCCATTGACTAAGAATGTAGGACAGCAAACAGTTCTGGGGCAATTTTGACTACCATTGTATTTTTTCCTACTATGGTAGTCAATGGGGGGGAAAATCTGTCAAGTTATAAGCATTCTTCCAAATATCTTTCTCTTTGTTCATCAGAACAAAGAAAAGTATACAGATTTGTAACAACTCGAAGGTAAGGAAATGACAGAATTTTTATTTTTGGCAGAACTGTCGCTATAATGTATGAGTTAAGAAGCTTACTTTTGTTGGTATCTTCGGGCACAAAGGGCTTTTAGCTCACCGTCAAACGTTCAAATCAAAACCAACAGGCTCCTTAGAAAAGTTTTTACTTGCATTTGAAGTGGTAATGTTGCCTACAAGTAATAAAAATACATGTCAACAAAGAATTGCATCACGGACATGCATTCAAAGTATTCATGTTGCTCTACAAATTGCTGACTTACAGTGGGTGTTCTTCTACCATGGCTTCATGGAGAACTGTAATGATTTTGTGTCTGTCCTTGGAGGATTTTTGGCATGGTTCTATCTTATCAAGCCTCGGATTTAGTAAAGGGTGGATTGGCAAATCCAGCAGGCAGTCCACCACTTGTTGCATTTCTGCACTGAGAATGAGGAAGTAAAATTTTGATTAGTAATAAAATTGATGTTTGGCCACTAAACTGAAGATTTTTCAACTGTGACAAATGCATATGGCTATCTCAAAGTCCTGTTCATGGGTAAATCACAAATATTTTATGTAACAGGTTGTGTGCAAAAAAATTGTCTTAACTATCGTTAACTCTTTCCCTGATGATACAAATATACACAAACAAACAGAGTATTTACTGCTTTTGGATCTGTATATGCACAGAAACAGAAGAAACTAGAATTAACAATACACAGTCAAATACTTACATTTGTGTAGTTTAAGTGAGTTGATAGTTTCTGCTGGCATTGGTTCTAGTGTTATTGTAACCACCTCCTTCATCTCGCGCACAAATCTGTTAAACTTGGCCTGTTTTTTTAAAGGAGCCTTCAAATAAGTATAAAATCATGGTCTCTGTGAACATCAACCTCAATTTCTGAAAAAAGGAAAGAGTGATCAGCATGTTGTAACAGCAAGAATCAGTTTCTTGTACAAAGTCAAACCATTCACAAAATGTACAAAAAGTAACCAGTTCAGAATCACCCACGCCCGCATCGCGACGCAATCGAATCCCTCCCACGGTCCCTGTCCACAATGGTAAATCGTTGCGCAAAACGACTGTGCTTTATCGATGTAAAGTTGACTGTAGACATTTCATTGCGTTAATGTTTAGCTGAATGATTTTACTTCAACGTGTCCATGTAAATGTTAGCTACTGAGGCAAGGTAACTGAAGCGAGCCCTCGCCTCATGGTAAAGTTGAGGCAAGAGTTGTCGTGCCTTTGCGCCAGGTGTTCGCTCGCGTCCCAAGTGATCAAGGCCAAGGGCCGAGTAAAGTTAGTGAGAAAATACAGCATAAGCCCGTGTTCACACTTAACTTCTTTTTTTAAAGAAAAAGTTGACAAAGGGGCTTTTTTAGTAAAAAAAAAACGCTGGCCGCGTGGTTACAAATACCAGTTGAACTGTCGTGATTCTGCCTTGTCGTGTCATGTCTTTCTTGATCTTGTGGTAGAATCACGGCAGGATCCCTTGTTATGTGTGGAGAGAGTCATTTTGACCCTGTCGGCCTTCGATACTCTCCGGTCCTTGTCTGTGTTCCCGCCCTTTTGTATCTCTCGTTATTGGTTGTTTATTAGTTCATGCCCCTCACCTGTTCCCCTTTGATTTGTCCCTCTATTTAATGCCCCTGTGTTCTCTGTCTGGTGTCGGATCACTGTACTGTTATGTTGCACTGTGTCGTGTGGGTGAGTTATGGTCATGTTAGTTAGTTAGTTAGTCTAGTTTATTGTGTCCCTATGTGATGTGTTATTAGTTTAGTCTTGTCAGTTTAGTTAGTCTTGTTCTTGTTCCTCTGTTTTGTTGTTTACCCCCACGTGGGTCTTTGTTTTGTATTTTGTCTTTGTTATTAAATGTCATGTTAACCCCTTAACCGCTGTCTGCATTTGGGTCCACTCTCCTTGTCTCCGTGTCTCACCCTGAGAATCATGACAGAATGATCCGACCATTTTGGACCCAGCAGACAGAGGGATCTCAGTGGGAGGGGTCGATGCTGCCGGACTCCCTTCCAGGGTTGAATCCGCTGGACTCCCTTGGAGGGTAGAGGCCGCCGGGCTCCAGTCCAGAGTTGGGACCGCCGGACTCCCTTCCGGGGTCGAGACTGCCGGAACCCCATCCAGGATCGAGACTGCCGGGCTCCCTTCCAGGGTTGAGGTCGTTGGATTCCCCTCCAGGGTTGAGGCCGCCGGTGTCCTGTTCCCGCTGCAGATCCCTGCCGGCCTCCCAGCTGGTGCCCAGGCCTGTCGAGTCGACTCTGTTTGTGTGTTGTTTTGTCCTTGTTTGCTGCCCAGCTGCCAGAGAGCGCTGCCCAGCCGTCGGAGATGCTGCCCAGCTGCCAGAGAGCGCTGCCCAGCCGCCGACGTCCTATCGTGTCGACATCCAGGCCTGCCCAGTCAATGATAGCCGGTTTCCCAGCCGGCGCCCTTGTCCAGTCGAGCCGGCCGTCGAGCTGGCACCATGTCCTGTCCAGCCGGCCTTCCAGCCGGCGCCATGTTGTCCAGCCGGCCATCCAGCCGGCGCCATGTACCGTCCAGCCGGCCATCCAGCCGGCGCCATGTACCGTCCAGCCGGCCATCCAGCCGGCGCCATGTACCGTCCAGCCGGCCCTCCAGCCGGCGCCATGTACCGTCCAGCCGGCCATCCAGCCGGCGCCATGTACCGTCCAGCCGGCCATCCAGCTGGCGCCATGTACCGTCCAGCCGGCCTTCCAGCCGGCGCCATGTACTGTCTAGCCGGCCATCCAGCCGGTGCTAAGTACTGTCCAGCCGGCCATCTAGCCGGCCGTATGTACTGTCCAGCCTGCCATCCAGCCGGCGCTATGTACTGTCCAGCCAGCATTCCAGCCGGCGCCATGTCAGTGTTTGTTTTTTTATGTATCATGTTTTTGTCATGTCTTGTATTATGGTTTTTGTCATTGTCTTGTCTTGTTTGTGCCTTTTGGAGCGTCAGGATATCGCTCCTTAAGGCGGGGGTTCTGTCGTGATTCTGCCTTGTCGTGTCATGTCTTTCTTAATCTTGTGGTAGAATCACGGCAGGATCCCTTGTTATGTGTGGAGAGAGTCATTTTGACCCTGTCGGCCTTCGATACTCTCCGGTCCTTGTCTGTATTCCCGCCCTTTTGTATCTCTCGTTATTGGTTGTTTATTAGTTCATGCCCCACACCTGTTCCCCTTTGATTTGTCCCTCTATTTAATGCCCCTGTGTTCTCTGTCTGGTGTCGGATCACTACTGTTATGTTGCACTGTGTCGTGTGGGTGAGTTCTGGTCATGTTAGTTAGTTAGTTAGTTAGTTAGTTAGTTAGTTAAGTTTATTGTGTCCCTATGTGATGTGTTATTAGTTTAGTCTTGTCAGTTTAGTTAGTCTTGTTCTTGTTCCTCTGTTTTGTTGTTTACCCCCACGTGGTCTTTGTTTTGTATTTTGTCTTTGTTATTAAATGTCATGTTAACCCCTTAACCGCTGTCTGCATTTGGGTCCACTGAAGGCATTATAATGCCATAAAGAAACGAGCGCAATGCTGATGCTGGCAGCGCACGGCAAATAACTTACGCGAGTAAATAACGCCATACGCGAGAGGACAACGTATATATATGGCAAGCCGATGGTATCAGAATTACGCCATAGATTTAACGCGTTTATATCCGAACGCCGTTTTTGACGGCGTTTTAAACAGTATTTGCGTATGGCAAGCCGATGGTGTCAGAATTACGCCATAGATTTAACGCGTTTATATCCGAACGCCGTTTTTGACGGCGTTTTAAACAGTATTTGCGCCGCAAAATACGGCGTCGCGATTCCAAACGCCGTAAAAAACGCGCGAAAAGTCGTCCATAACGCCGTATTTAACGGCGTTCTAAGGCACTTGAAAGCGCCGCTTTTTGCGCCGCTGTCTGGCCATATGACGCGCGTAAAAAACGCCGTTTTGGTTGCACAGAGCGCGCGTCTTTTACGGCGTTTTGTGTGTTGTATAATGAGCCCCTCCCGCTGATTTCCGCAGCCAGTAAATTCGAACTGTTCTCACCCAATCACTGATGAACTGAGCCAGACCAGAGCAATTTACCACTGATCATTTTACAGGATTTTATTNTTGTGCGCAGTGTTACCTTTGCTAATATTAAACAAACCATTGCTTGCTTTCCGAGAGGCGACTTCTTCTCTTTGGAAATGTATAGTTACACAACGAGGTCAGCAATTGTATAAAGGCCAACCGATCCCATAGTAATGTTCCTGCGTATTACATATAGCGCGTATGGCCTACGTGAAAAGCAAAAAAGCAATCGGTTGAAATACTGTATTAGCTAATTTCCAAACCAGAAATCACTCCTGGTATAAACGAGGTCAGCCACAGTAAACTGCATTCCCTTTAAGCAGAGCTAGCTACTGTGAGGGTGGTCTGCTGGTTAGCGAGATTGACTCGCATCTATAATGCAGCATAAACGCGTTCGAGACCCGCTTGATCCTTAGTCAATTTTTCGTGTTGGTCTTGTTCTGTTTATCTGTATCGCTTGGTCGTTTTTAGATTTATATTTAGTACTTAATGCGTTCAGTATGAAAAGAAAGTCTGGAATGAGAGATCTTTTTATAAACCGTATCTGCACTTGATTTTTGCTGCTGAGCTCACACATCAGTGGACTTTCGTGCTATAAACAGGACGAACGAACAGTAATAGATTTTACATTTACGCATTTAGAGCACGAACAGCTATTATCAGTCTCAATGACGACTTTTACAGGGTTTGACGCATTTATTGCTTAGATCTATGCTTTTATCCATGTACTAGCTGTATCTAGTAGCGCCAGGTGTGACTTTTCGTTTTCAGTCACTATGCTAGTCAATTTTCAGTACAGTGTTTTAACTGATTGTACCTATTAAATAAATGATTGATGAGTAAGACGCAATAATGTTGCGCAATGATTGTAATGTAACAAGCATGAACTTATTAACTAAATATAACACAGCCCAGTCAATGCCAAATGCCTTGCCATTTACCTCCGTGAAGAGACTGACGCTATCGTGCGTGGAACTGCAAAGAAACTTACAATGAAATGGAAAAAAATATTATTCAGCACATAGAAATAAGTGCGGGATTCAGGCCCGGCAACCCACTCATGCAGCCTAGCCTGGCGAGAACATGGCAAAATGAGTCGGGATGCGGGCATGCTACTTACAAGCTACAGGAAAAAAACATTTTAAAAAGTTGGTTTGCACAAAGATGGTGGTTATAAGCCTACTGATCCCATTGCTCCGAATAGTAGGCCTAATTAAACGTAATTACATACACTGTAAAAAAATCCTGTTAAAACAGATGAAGTACTGGCAGAAAATTACCAGTACATTTTCTTTTATTTTACGGACATTTCCGTTAATGCTAAAATGTAATGTAATTCAGTGCAAAATGTAAAATGGAGAACATGCATACTGGAGTGAGTCGTGGTCATTATTTATCTTTGTTTCATATGCTTTGTCGAGTAAAATCGATCATATCTAAATGCTTGGGTGAACGTCCGTTTTCAGTCTGTTGAGGCCGGCTGCGGAGAAACGCGGTCCTCCACGGCATGGGGCAGATAAATAGTACAGTTTAAGGTTGCTAAGCAATCAAGCTTATTATTATTTTTTTAATTTTGTAATGATTATTTTGATTAAGTAATTCAACCTTTAATCGCATTTAGACGTATGAGCCGCATTCTCTCATATAATTTAACTTATATGGGATGATATCTCGTTTCAGTTTGGGTGGAGTTTCTGACTTGTGCAAAACTGCATTATAGTAAATACTGTTTTCTGTTACGAATAAATTACTCTTCTAACTCTTGTTCTCTTACCTATTTATGTTACCTTTATTATAGGTAATAAATTAATAAACATAAAATAATATATTATGTTATTAGATTAAGGTTCGGTAAATTCCGTTAACATAGCTTAATTAGAACGACCTTGCTTGTTCTACAAACACCATGCACTGTGTTTTATCTTAAGTGTTTTTCTGTTTGTTTGTTTTTTAATAGATTTTCTTCTGTAAAGCTGCTTTTGAACAATGCACATTGCGAAAAGCGCTATATAAATAAATTAGAATTTTATTATGCAAGCAGGAAGAAAAAAGCAAAATGGTTCAGAATTACGTAACGCGTTTACATCCAAACGCCGTAAAAAACGCGCGAAAAGTCGTCCATAACGCCGTATTTAACGGCGTTCTAAGGCACTTGAAAGCGCCGTATTTTGCGCCGCTGTCTGGCCATATGACGCGCGTAAAAAACGCCGTTTTGGTTGCACAGAGCGCGCGTCTTTTACGGCGTTTTGTCTGTTGTATAATGAGCCCCTCCCCTGATTTCCACGCGATAAGTTTGAACTGCTCTCACCCAATCACTGATGAGCTGAGCCAGGATCTAATTCACCATGGCCTGCTACTAAATCCTTGTAGTGGCCATTGATATTACTATGTTTTGATTATGGAATAAGATTTTATGAAAATCTTTTTTCAAGTGAATTTTATGTAAAAAATTCACTGCAGCCAACAGCAAATTTGGCACACACCAACTCAAAAACCCCTATCTATAGGTAAAGTCTATGTTTTTTTATTTATGCTTATTTTATTTTATTTATTTGATTGACATCGAGAGTTAAGGCCTTAAGACCTGGAAGGATCAAATATTTCCCCCGGCATTTCACCAAGCATTCACTTGAGACAATAATTATGTTTGCGAGACACATACATTCTGATGTGCGCACTTTTGGATGTTTCAGTCAGAGTAAGATCATTGTTTGTCTTAACATCTTTGAATAACCCTTAACATCAATCAAGTCCCGCACTTTATTTTCTCTAGTACAGTTAATTCCTTTAAGCAATAGCAGACTCGCTCTCTTGATATGCAGCTTTTGCAGTAATAATGAATGCACTTTATTTAGCCTACAATAAAGCTGTGCATTAACATGTATGATATGCTTTTTAATTATGTTTTTTAAAATCTATTCTTTTTTTAAATGCGTCAAGCAGAATCGTTTCATCAGCAGGTGCATCAAACATCGCCTACACTAAAAAAATCTGTAAAAACAAGGCACAATATACTGTATTAATATGAAGGAATTTTCCGTATTCATTTTATACAGTTGTTTCACTTGTATTTTACATTTTGCACTGAATTAAATTACATTTTAGCATTAACGAAATGTCTGTAAAATAAAGGAAAATGTACTGGTAATTTTCTGCCAGACTTTATCTGTTTTAACGGATTTTTTTTACAGTGTATGTACAGTGGCAGAAAAAGTATGTGAACCTTTGGAATTTCATGTTTTCTGAAAAATTTGTCATAAAATGTGATCTGATCTTCATCAAGTCAAGGGTATTGACAAACGTGTCTAAAAATAGACATCTTTCATGTCTTTATTGAACACACTCACAAAAACTTAGTGCGTGAAAAAGTGAACCCTTGAGTTAATGACCTCAGAAAAGCTAATTGGAGTCAGGTTTTAGCACACCTGGAGTCTCGTTAAGATAATAAGTTTGGAGGTGTGGACTACAGCTACTTTGACTGATAAAATCCCCTCAAACTTTTGGAGTTTGCTCTGCACAAGAAGAATACGCTTATGTGAGCCATGCCTCGCCAAAAAGAGCTTTCAGAGGATCTACGATCAAGACGTGTTGATTTACATAAAGCTGGCAAGGGTTAACAAAGTTATTTCAAAGGCTTTAGAAATTCACCAGTCTACAGTTTGGCAAACAATCTACAAATGGAGACACTTTGGGACTGTTGCTAGTCTGCCAAGAAGTGGGCACCCAGTCAAAATAACACCAAGAGCACAACGAAGAATCATCAATGAGGTAAAGAAACAACCCCAAATGACAGCCAAAGATTTGAAGGCATCATTGGAACTTGCAAACATATCTGTTCATGAGTCTACAATACGTAAAACACTGAACAAGCAGGGTTTCCACGGCAGCACACCACGAAGGAAGCCACTGCTTACTAAAAAGAACATTGCTGCACGCCTGAAGTTTGCAAAAGAGCACATTGACACTCCACAGCAGTATTGGCAAAATGTTTTGTGGACTGATGAAGCTAAGATTGAACTATTTGGAAAAAACACACAGCACTACATCTGGTGTAGAAAGGGCACGGCATATCATCATGAAAACATCATCCCAACTGTAAAGTATGGTGGAGGAAACATCATGATTTGGGCCTGCTTTGCTGCATCAGGGCCTGGCCAGCTTGGAATCATTGAGGGGAAGATGAATTCCCAAGTATATCAGACAATTCTTCAGGATAATGTGAGAATGGCTGTACATACTGCAGTCATCCACTGTAAGCGTATGAACTACTTTCTATGGTACTTTCTCATTTAGAAACTTGACAGGCAAGCGTCATTCACTTTAATACTGTAATATGAAAAGAGGTGACAGTACAAAAAATAAATTTCAAGCAAGGCATAACAATATTTTCACAATACTACATTCTTAAAGGATATCATCATAGTAAACAACAAATGATATACCCAAATAAATAACAAAACTGCAATATAAAGGTGCCTCACAATACAAGAACTAGTTTTTGGCTAAATGATCTTTGTAGTGGAGAAAGGTTCTTTTACGAACCTTTGGTGTGTGGTTCTTATGGGTACCTGAAGAAATGTTTCAGTGAAGTTGGATTGTAATGTAATGTATACAAATAAATGTAATTTATGGAAAAACCATAGCACTGAATTATTTTTAATTCAATAGGGATATTTATTAGTAAAGTCGATTTGGTTAATAGATATGTTATTACAACTACAAAACAACGGAATTAAAGATGTGACGGAACCTTAAACTGAATCCCGCCGGAACATTAACACGACGGACCATAAACATTTCCTAATAACGCAGCTCGACTAAACGTAGAACGAGCAAAACGTTGCTCTGTTTCTTGTCTATTGAATATGGCTTCAACCATGATTCCTTACACTGTCAACATTAAACTAGCCGCTCGGACTCTGACCGGAACTCTTCATTTACAGAACAAGACAGCTGTGGACTGGTGAGTAGCATTAGCTTTAGCGTCTCCAGTCAGTGTTGTTGCGCCATTGATGCAGTTCGCGTTGACATTCATTAAGGGCTGTGCTCCGCCAAAAGTGTCTGTGTTAAAATGTGTTTTTACTTATTTTGATTAAATACCAGCTGATCATCAAACGAGCAGTATACTCAATGTTATCTTAATCTTAAGACTGTACAGACTCTACGTTTGAAACATGTCAGTGTCAACAAATCGTGTTATTGCATTACACATACTAAATGCCAACACTGGTAACGTTGTCTGATTGCCACGAAAAGGCCTCATATATCACCATACGATCTGATATGGTTGCAACAGAGCTTTTTCCAGGAGAGAAGCTCCTTTGATTGAAGTGCATCTGCAACACAAAATAAAATACAATCAAAAATAGCTTCATTAACTTGTTTAATTTGTAAGCCAAATGATGACCTTACACCCAAATATTAATGTTATTATGGGGATTGTATTGGTTTGAATGAAAACCATAATGGTAACGTTGAGTTCTGTTGGTGGGATGTTATCTATGACCCTAATTTAAGTTAAACAGTGCATGGAATCTGTTCATTTAACATGCTGACATACTAGTGTTTTATACACTTAACATAAAATGTGATATGTAAAGGATAATCCACAGCTAGAACCACCCGACGCGAAGCGACAGGTGAAAATGACAGTTATTTTCGTCAGTTAATTTCAAATGTTGATCAAACTTACTGGAGCTGCCTGTGCATTAAACGGTTTTTATGCTCACCTTTCAGCCAATCAGAATCGAGTATTCAGACAGACCATTGCATAAAAAAACATAATTTGTGTGAGTTCACGTAACTGATTGTTACAGGATAAACACGCAAAACATTTGATTGTAAGGCAGCTGCAGCGCTGATCAAAGTCGGACACATTTTTAAACCAGAATGCATTACTTTTGTCAGGCAGCAGTAGATCTTTGCGACGCCACATAAAGTCGAACATGCCTATTATGGACGCTTTAATGAAGGAAGTGTTGTCTTCTAGTAAAAAGATCCAGTCTATAAAGAATGATGATTCTCTGGGGTGGGGCTTTACACAGAGTCTTGTGTGGCACTTGCCAACCGGTGCACATGTGCTTCAGCTGGATCAGACTTATAAGTAGGGATGCACGATATTATCGGCACGCAGATATTATCGGCCGATATTTGCTTATAAATTAAGTATCGGCATCGGCCCGATATGAAAGAAGTATGCCTATATGCTTTGCCGATAAAAACGACGTTGATTATGTGTAAGTGTTCTGACATGAGCGTGTACTTGCAAAGACACCAGCTGTCACATAGCACATGAGTACTAAAGTTCATTTTCGTGTCTAATTGCATTTGAATTGTCACAAACACACAAGGTTTTAGGTTAAGCCGGTGTTCTGACATATTGTGCTATGGAATGATTTTGCGGACTAAATTAAAAAGGTATTGCAAACTGCATTTGCAAATGCGTTTTCTATTTGTTCGTGTCAAAATTGTGACATAATTCAAATGCAAACCGTTTGCATTTTGCATTTACGCAAACAACAATGTCTGCCAAATTTCTAAATGAAAAGCAAAGTCTATTTGCAAATGAATTACCTCTCTCTTACGAGTTACGACTCTGCCATATTTAAATCGCAATAGCAATTCCCCATATGCTATTTCACTTCCTCTGGCGTTGCGTATTAAGCCTGCCAAAACTCAAATGAAATCGCAAATCCCTTTGCATTTGCGTTTCCCCTGACTTGTACAGAAACCTGTCAATCAATGGCGGGGGTGGGCTTATTCAACGGTGCGTGTTTGTATCGGGAAGTGACATCATTCACTGTCGACTGGAACTTAAGTAGATACATGTGATACAGCTAAACACATTAGGAGTGAACTTACAACTGCACTCACAATCGGCGTTGAAAACAGTGCAGTTTTTTGTTTGGAAATAACTCGCGCTGGACTCTGGGCTCAGAGCGGCATCACTTAGCATGTGAAACTTCGGTGCAAGATGGATAATCATCACCTTCTGCAACATTCCTCTACACATGTTTGTTTATGGTATTCGTTTTCACAGTACTCCGAAGTCAAAGCGAGGACATGACATTTCTTGACAACACTGTGACCGTATTTTGCATCATGATTAATACGTGTTGTAAACCATAACAAAACATGTTCACTTTGTATGAATAAACCGCATCCTGCATTATCATTGTTGTTCATTATGCATATAACAAGTTAATAATAAATGACACAAGTACATGAATTCTACATCTCTTTATTTGTGTATCATAACATAGTGAGACAAAGACAAACTTGTGCTCCAGTGTTTTAGTGAGTTTGCTGGACACAGAAGTAGCTGTCATCTACAAATTACTGGATGGAGTTGTTGCTGTATTTAAAATGTAATTTCCGAACAGCCTTTTCAACAACATGTGCAATAAATGAGCCCATCAGGTGATGCACTAACCTGAGAAATTAATGTAATTATGATGAATCCACACTGCTTCAATATGACTTTTATTGGTAGCTCATTGAGATCACCAGACCATGATGTGGTAAAAGTCGATCTTGAAGTTCAAAAAATCTCTCAGACAAAGAAGGATCAGGTGTCAAGGAGTTAACTTTATTTGATCAGGCCAAACAAAGTGAGATGTCCCAAGTCATCTGAAAACCAAGTGTTTTCCAGCCTACAGTTATAGTGAAACTTAGGAAAGGAGGTTCTTTCCTAAACCAATCAGGTAAATTCCCTTTATCTTTTATTTTTATTATCCAATCATTCTCGTCTGCCACTATTATTTTCTAGGCAACAAGGTTTGTATCTAATGGTGGAATGTCGACATTTACTTGGTTTTTTAAATAAGTTTTCCTGTTGGTACCAGTTTTCAGGCCACAAAGTGAACTACATGTTCAACCTTCTGAACATTATCTAGGTCAGGCCTTAAACAGATCTCAAAGACATCACTGAATTTTGTATTGCTGAAATCTGTTCTATACTTGGTTAAAATGATTAAAATATCAAACAACACTCAATCAGTGCTTAAATATACTGATTATATCATTAAATCATCTTCATATATTCACTTGTAACACTCAATCATTGGTCTGATTATTAACACATCTATGGTAATATCATTCCTATGAATACTTCTTATAAGTGGGATGTACAACAGAGCCCAAAAGTGCAAAGTTCAAATACAACATCAACAAAATGATCAGAATTATGCACAATAACCACTGTTTGTGTTCATCTGTTTATCGAGCCACCCTCGCCATTGATTGACAGTTTTCTGCACAAGTCAGAGGAAACGCAAATGCAAAGGGATTTGCGATTTCATTTGAGTTTTGGCAGGCTTAATACGCGACACCAGAGGAAGTGAAATGGCATATTGGGAAATTGATATTGCGATTTAAATATGGCAGGGTCGTAACTTGTAAAACAGAGGTAATTCATTTGGAAATAGACTTTGCTTTTCCTTTTGAAATTTGGCAGACATTGTACGTTCGCGTAAATGCAAATGAAAATGGTTTGCATTTAAGTTTGGATTATGTCACAATTTTGACACGAACAAATAGAAAACGCATTTGCAAATGCAGTTTGCAATTCCTTTTAATTTAGTCCGCAGAATCACTCCATATTGTGCTACCATTAAAGGTCCAGTGTATAATTTTTTGTAGGATCTATTGACAGAAATGCAATATAATATACATAACTATGTCTTCAGAGGTGTACAAAGAGCTTACACAATGAAGCGTTATGGTTTTATTAACTTAGAATGAGCCATTTCTATCTGCATACACCGCGGGCCCCCTTGCATATAATTCGCCATGTTCTGTCAGCCCTCATAGTGTTTCGAACGAGAGGGGGAGCGGTGGAGTGAGCTGTTGGTTGCAATAGACCTATTCTAGCGTGACGACTAGGGTTGGGCGATGTCTAACAAATTGGCATCGGACGATGCCTACAGTGAAACATAGTGATGAACGATGACTTCGGGGGGCGGGGCATATCAGTTTGCATATCTGAACCATCAAGGCTGTTGATCTATTTACTGATATAGATGGGCAAGCTTGGAGTTATATTCCCGTTTTGTCAAATGCAAGGCAACCAATATGTTCACTTTTCCTTGTTTTTTTAGGTTATGCGCTTTTTGTTCATGCATGCAATAAAGGTAAAATATTTTGGAAAATAAGAGTTAACTGAGTGATTATTATTTGTAAATTATTCCAGAAGTAAGAAACTATTTATCTTTATATTAATGCACACTTAAAGAATGCGAGCTGTTAGGAGCGCTAAAAGCACTGCATCACTATAAAGGAGACTAGTTAGCTTTACCCTGAAGAAAACAGCAACATAGTAAGTAGTGAAGCAAATTTTCTGTTGTTTATGATGAGCATATCTCTGAACTTTTGATCATCCCGTGTATGTGGCTCACATGGGCAGCAGCCCACCGGGGTAAACTCCCGCATCTTCATGCGGCAAGCTCCGCCATCTCACGTATAAAAAAACTTGTTGTAGTTTACACAGGACAAGCGGGAAATGTGCATTTATACACCTTCATTCTACATGTTACTTTGATATGTGAACTGTCTTTGTGGTGTTTTTTGTGGAGGGAAAGATGTGGGCGATTTATTTCACCTCTGCCGGCATGCCATTTATTTCAGCAATAAACAAGCAAATTTTGAGTTTTCAGACATGACAGACAAGATGTTACAGAATAATAATTTAATGAATACCCAATTTTGACCTAATTTTTATTTTTGGATATTCCTGAAAACCTCCCTGTGCGACATCCGACAGGTTTTCCCATGATCGCATCACCTTGACTTTCTTCCTCGGATTTTTATATGATTGAATTTGACTCTGCAGTATGTGAAAAACAATACATATGATAATCATATGCTAACTCGAGTGTTCATGTATGTTCTCTATATTAGGTATTGTGGCCAGTCTGCTTTATTAACGGGTTTTCGTTCGCTTTGCTTTTTAATACTTTTTTTTCTGTACCCTTTTACTCGAACGCATATTTTCGATTAAGAAACTCAGGATTCATTTCTGAAAATGCCATATTTTAGCCTAATGTATAGTGATTTTTTTGCATTTGTTTTGCAGTTCCAGCATGCACAAATATACAAATATACTGATTAATTATATTTCATTTAGACGCCGCTGTTCCGTTGTAATTTGTATTGAGGCTTCGTTCATTTGCACTAAACAGCCCAAACAGTTAGCTTTTAATTATTTTCCTTTGACTATTTATATTTAACTTAAAATGGCCGTTGTCCTTTTTTAAAAATAAAAAGACTCATTGCTGCTTGTCGTTCTGCATTTATCAATAAATTACAAAAAGTATATATTTTTCTGTAAAACGTCTATCTTTGTAATTTAACAATGAAATTATTCATTTAGAATAATCGATTATTTGATAAATTAGTCGATAGATTAGTCGATATAAAAATAGCCATTAGTGGCAGCCCTACATGTAGAAATGTAGGGCTCCCTTTATGCTGATTTGTCTAACATATCAGACCTTGATAATGAATAAATCGCTCAAAAAACAATATTTTTGTAATGTTTGTTTTTCCTATTTTTACATATCCCAGTAAACCATGAATAAATCGGACAACATATGCTACTTTTGATTTTGGCAAATAAAATGAATGCCTGTGAGAAAACAAGCTGAATGAATGAATGAATGGCTATGACAGCAGTAGGGCCAGAAAAAGTTTTCCCCTACTTCCGGTCTCTGTCGCCATTTTGTGAAATAGGCAAATTCACTGACTGGACCTTTAAGAGCCCTACGTATTTTTGTTTCTCAACTTTTAAATTAACTTAGTATTTTTGTTCAATGACTGGAATAAAAATCACATACTGTTTTGCATTGATATAATCAAATTTATGCTCTAGCAGCAGTAATATAATAATTTGCGCGAGGAGTGCAAATCAGATCATATATGCATAATGCCGCTAATGTTACATACCTTTATTATGATACTGCACATCACTCAGAAATCCAGACGAGGTCACACTGTTAAATCCTCCATGCGAAGCATTCACAATATAACATCCATTTGCACTTTAAGTTCACAAACGTAATAAATCCGAGAACTGTGAATATATTTCCCGTTTTGTAACGTTACATTGGATGTCTTTGTGAAACAACCGTCTATCATTGTTTTCCAGCAAAGTATGCAGACAGCCTGTGGTTCCTCCAGTAAAACTGTGTAAAATCTGATCCGTCAGTCGTATGTATATAATGAGCCCACGCACACATGATTCATATTTCACAAGCACACGATAAGTTTGTTATTTCACATCCACATTCGCTCTATCAGTGAGCCATAATCAGTCTGCACAGAGTCTGCAGGTATTTATGAATGTATATTGAGGACAAAAGCTCATTGTTTGTGGCAGATTTCTGTGTGAAGGCTTTCCGTGTCGCCCATCACTGTTAATAGTACAGCAGTCGTTTACAGTGATGCTAAGCTTAAGCTAAAGCTATTGGCCATTAAAATGAGTGATTTCTTTGATTATTTCTCAACGATTCTCAATAAGTCTGTATGGAAACACTTGGTATCTACTTGTTAAATAGTTTTTTTTTTTTTTCTTTAAAGGTTTTATTAGACAACATTACTATGTTCGGTTTCATTGCCATCAAACAGTAAAACTCCCTTTTCAAACTTCATGTAATTATGTAAAATTTTCAACTTGGCAAAAGTTTTGCAGTTATTTACATAAGGTAAAATATAACAGAGACACGTAAATAAATAAACGATTGCTTTTTTATTACAGACTAACAATTTTGGGTAATAAGAGGTTTTAGAGCACCCTAGTGGCCACTTTTGGAAATGACATGATAGAAAAAAAATTAACAGAGACGCACCTTTTACATTTACATTTACGCATTTGGCAGACGCTTTTATCCAAAGCGACTTACATTGCATTATACTGTACATTTGTTTCTAAGTATGTGCAATCCCTGGGATTGTACCCATGACCTTGGTGTTATTAACCAAGGTCTGAGCTACAGGAAAGCTTTTGTTCCATCATCATCAAAAAAACTTATAGACGTACAGTATATGATATCGGTATCGGCTGTAGGCTAAAATTACTTGAAAAATATCGGCATATCGGATATCGTCAAAAGCTATATCCTGCATCACTATATTAAAGGTGTTTTTTCGGTGCAGTTTAAGCTTAGGAAACAAGTGTTATGGTGCAGCTGATGTCATTTGTGATTGTTAATCAGGAATGTGCTATTTAATTGTGATTCTTGCATGCATATTTATTTCGAAACATCTGTCTTCCCCCATTCAAGTAGATAGGACTGTGGTCCTTGCAGAATCTGGAAAATTAGATTTTGGGAAAAATAAGAGGAATTTTTAAAATTAAGGTTTATTTTTAATTTAGTCCTGCCCTGAACAAGTTATTTTACGAAATAAATTTTAACATAAAGTTCACACTAACGAATAATAACAGAACTTCTAAAAATATCCCATGTCATATCCCTGATTAATAAAGGGGTATTGCCACAGTGTTTCATGCATTGTGACTCACTGCATTTCAGTGGTGAATGTTATATAAACAGTGGTTAATGATATAACGCTGGATTTGCAGATCATTTGAAACTGATATATGGAGCGGTTCTTGGCGCTTAAAGATTTTCGGAAATAATCATACAGCTGTATCTGTCTTTTATAAATGACTCTTCGAAGATACAATGTATGCAGTACTACTGTATGGTACTCAAGATTAGGGCTGTCACGATTATGAAATTTGATTGACGATTAATTGTCTAATAAATCATTGCGATTATGGCGATTAATTGTCTGTTTTAGGGCTTTGGCGATTATGACGATTAATTGTCTGTTTTTGAGCTTTGACATTTAATTCTCATTCATTTTTGATTCAGCGATTGAAATGACCATATTGTTCTGAATACAAGACTATGTTTTTTTCTTGGAAATACATCGGAAAAAATTGGGTCATCATATATTTAAGGTTTAGGCTTTTACCTGTCAATAATACAACCACCAAATACTTGTAAATGAAGTAAATTGATCAGGTGTGAATTGAAGCCACCATTAAAATACTATCAGTCATAGAAAATCTTCTAGTCTGTTTTTTTCTCACTTGCAAGACTACAGTAAAATTTTACTTGTGTGTTAATGAAATTTTGGTAGACTGGTTTTCACACTGAGATTTGCTTAAATAATATTAAATTGTACTGCAGGTAATTTGTATACGTTTTAGTTTTTTTTTTAAGTGATTGTGTTGTGGTGGTACATTTTACAAGTATTACCATGCTTTAGTAACAATATATACACTAAAATATGCAATATGCAGATGCACTACAACTCCCCCTAGTGTCTTCTATAGAGATGTGCGGTCTCTGATCCGAAATCATCGCGATGAGGTCAAACAATCGCGATGAGACGATTATTTAATAATCGTGACAGCCCTACTCAAGATTAATATGAGATTGGCACAAACTGCGTGTGTTACATCCACATTAATACTGTATGATGTTACTTGCAAGGTCAATGGCAGTTTTCATATTTTGTGATAGTCGTTTAAGGGTTTCTTGTTTGTCCCGAGTCATTTAACTAGTGTCCACTGATCTTCAGAAAATGATCTTCAGAAAATGTATCCAGGTCCTCCAGAATCTTTGCTTTTTCAGCCTTTCTTTATATTTGACTCATGTCCAGCAGTAACAGTATGATGTTGAGATTCATCTGTTTTCATTGAGGACAATCAAGAGACTAATACACAACTTTTACAATAGTTAGAAACATTCAGTGATGAACATGAAGGCAAAACCATTCCTTTAAAGTCAGGTGGGTGTAAACCTCTGAAAATGTTTCTTTTTAGGGATGCATGATAAATTATCGTCCATATCGGTACCGATACTGAGAACACTAAAAAATGACCATTTATCGGCCGATACCGATATGGACGATAATTTATCGTGCATCCCTAAAAAGATAATAAAATTTAGACCGAGAAATTATGAATTTTCTCTGGTTAAACCACTTCAACTGCACAACTCGCAGTTAAAACCCAGTACAATACTGTCATTCTGTTATGATCATTCACTAACTTATAAGCAAAACATTGTTAATGTAGGTACTAGGTACAGTATGTAGATATTTATGAATGTGTAAATTATAGGAACAAAAGCATATTTTTTAAAGCCGATTGCTGTCTGAATGCATTCTGTCTTGACACATGTTAGACATGTGGCTATTAAAAACATTTTTACTGGGTTGCTCTGGAAGAACATCTATAATTTGTTTATTAAATAAACATACCAGAAAAGTTTAAAAGTTAAAGAATCTTTAATTAGTGTAAAGTAGGCTTGGTACGTGATTTTCTGGGAAAAAGAGAACTAGGGATGCACCGATACCAGTTTTTCTCTGCCGATCCGATTCCGATATTGAACTTACAAATATCGGCTGATACCGATCCAAAGCCGATATCAGTTATTGTTTACTCTTTAAGGTTTATAATGTCTGTAACTCACACAGTCATTAAAATGAATCTGCTTTAAAATGAAAGTCAAGCTTTGTAGATTTATGAAATACATAAAAACTAAGATAAATAATATACACAGTATGACGAACATTTTTATTAAGAAAACTGTGCAATTTCTTGTAAATTTTCTTGTAAAATACTGCAAAATTTGAAATTGAAATTAAATTAAATCAAGCTATTTGGAGTCATCCAAATGACAATCTACATTTTGTGAATCTTAAATCAAAAAACGTACTTATGAACATGTACGTTTGTAGACAAAAATATGTACACATGAAAAATAGTACAAAAATATCAACACAACAGCTGTGTTTAAGTATAGACTTCAAGTGACATTATCTGTTTTAAGATTTACTTAAACAGCAATGGCAGTTTTTTTTTAGGAGTATTAGCATTTCTTTAGATACTTTACCAGTGCAGATGCTGTCATTCATGCAAAAAATGCACTGACAAAAGAGGCTGAAAAGATCGAAGATAAACTGAGGACAGCAACTACTGCAGCAGGTCCAGCAGAGGTATCTCATGTGGAAGCAAGTGGGTCAAGTGGACACACAAGCAAGAGCGCCTTCACAATGATATTTGATGAAGTTCTCCAGGACCAACAAGAATCTGCACAAGGGATAGCTACTATGGAGTGAAAATTGTGCCTAAACTTAACAAACAAATCCAGCGTTTGCAAAACAAACGCAACCTTTTTTGCAAAAGAAACTAAACTCTGAAACAAACAGAAAGTGTTTTACAAATACATAATGCAATTCGAGAGAAAATGCAAAGGTGTAACATATAAATGTTTTTCTCACAAATGTGACCGTGCAGATTTTCTCACAAATGTGACCGTGCAGATTTTCTCACAAATGTGATCGTGCAGATTTTCTCACAAATGTGACCGTGCAGATTTTCTCACAAATGTGATCGTCCAGATTTTCTCACAAATGTGACCGTGCAGATTTTCTCACAAATGTGATCGTCCAGATTTTCTCACAAATGTGACTGTGCAGATTTTCTCACAAATGTGACCGTGCAGAAAAAATAGCAGCATTCATTTTAAACCTAAATAGGCTAATGGCAACCAAACAAAGCCGATGACTGACTGAAACAACTGCCACAACGATTTATTTGCTTTTCCATCTTTTATAGCCTAGAAAGCTGTCTACTTTAATGCCATAGTGTTTAGACATAATGTTAAATACTTTTTATCTATGAGTTGTTATGTATAAAAGTCAAACATATGTATCAGTGCAACTTTCATGCAGAAAAATCACTAAAAACCGAGTCGCATCTCAGAAAGAGCGCAAAATACTATACTGAAATATACTGACATACAAAAATATAAATAAATATAAATCAGGCCCGGTTCCTGCCAGGTGCAGAAGTGTGGACTAGCAGATATCCTGGGTGGGGATATACCCCAACCACACAGACAGTATAGCTGCAGACAAAATTAAGAGTCCATTTAAAAAGTATTTTCCTCTTTTTCTGATAAGAATGTGATTTGGTAAAATTATCATTTTTGTTTATTTCTGTGAACTTTTGACAACATTTCTCCAAAATTTCATATAATTTATTTTTATTTATTTGTAGAAAATGAACTGGTGAAAGCAGGTGAAAACAGAAAAGATGATCTGCATTTTTAAAACGGAAACACAGCAAAAACAAGTTCATATTTAGTTTTAAGCAACACAAAACTAAGAAAACGTTAGAAAACGTAAAAAAATGTTTTATGAAATAACCCAGATTTTTTTTAAATTAGTTTGTTATAGTGCTCAGTCACTCTTGAGGTTTGCTTTTGTTGGAATTCAACAAACACTGCAGTATATGACTGCAATACATGCAGGATTTAAATGATTTATTATTATATAAATATAAAAAACAGACAACATTTCATTGATGTTTTACACCTTAAATAAAGCGGTTATGTAAACTGGACATAAATAGAAGCCAACAAAATAAAGTGGGCTAAGAACATTCCCCATTCACTGAACGATCACTGATTTCTGTTTAATTTTTTTTAATGAATTGAATGAATTAATCTGATTACACTGCACAATGAACTTTACATCGTGTCTGCTGTTTTTTATGTGGTATCGTGAGCGCGCATCGCGCCTAAACTGAACTATTTTGCACATTTTTTCGCTACCACCTGCAGCGTGAATTGGGGTGTTTGAGATGGAGAGAAACAGATTTATTTGGAGATTTTAAGATGGAGCTTTCAGTCATTACTGAAAGTCAATAGGTTAAAATCTAGCCTATATATTGCAAGCAAATAATAGCTGTTTGTTAACAGCACAAAATAAGACCGCAAAAACGAAGAAATGAATCTGATTTTACTGCACAATTAATTTGACATGCTTCATTTTACATATGTGCAGTGCGTCTAAAATTCCTTTGCACAGTATTTTGCTTCCACCTGTAGCATGCTTTTCTGTTACAAACTAAAGCCAGAGCATTGAAGTGAAGAGTGACGTTGCTTTCAGCCAATAGAAAATACAACAATTTTTGGTGTTATTTTTTGATTCTCATTGGGTGGGCAAGACAGATGTTTAGGGGGATTCAGCCCGCCCATGCCTAGAGCAAGCCCTGACATAAACACAAAATTATGTCAAAATTCCCTTATAAGAAAGTATCCTTGAAAAAGTAGTTTGTTTTGTGAACGTAAACAGTTGGGAAACAATAACGAGAGAATGAGATGGGGTGGAAGGGGTGACAACATTGCAAATGCATCCAGTTTGTTGTACATTATTTGTATAATAAAACCAATGCATAATTCATTATTTATTATTAAGAACAGCAACTGATTATTATTAACAGTTTCAATAAATTTCATGAGACTAACTGAATGAAACTTGATGAATGAAATTAATTCAGTTTCTGGCACTGGCAAGGGTGGCACGCAAGGTAATGTTCATGGCTTCTTCCTATAAGAAACTAATTCCCAATAGCACCACTGGTGCACCCAATAGCACTGAAAATCTGGACGATCACATTTGTGAGAAAATCTGGACGATCACATTTGTGAGAAAATCTGGACGTCACGTTTGTGAGAAAATCAAGCTGAGAGAATCTCATAAAAAGGTGAGACTTAAACACAGTACATTTATATGTTACACCTTTGCATTTTCTCTCGAATTGCATTATGTATTTGTAAAACACTTTCTGTTTGTTTCAGAGTTTAGTTTCTTTTGCAAAAAAGGTTGCGTTTGTTTTGCAAACGCTGGATTTGTTTGTTAAGTTTAGGCACAATTTTCGCTCCATAGTAGCTATCCCTTGTGCAGATTCTTGTTGGTCCTGGAGAACTTCATCAAACATCATTGTGAAGGCGCTCTTGCTTGTGTGTCCACTTGACCCACTTGCTTCCACATGAGATACCTCTGCTGGACCTGCTGCAGTAGTTGCTGTCCTCAGTTTATCTTCGATCTTTTCAGCCTCTTTTGTCAGTGCATTTTTTGCATGAATGACAGCATCTGCACTGGTAAAGTATCTAAAGCAAAACAGAGGAAATAGTCTATTTTATACAAACATTACACAGAAAATGTATTTTAATGTTGGCAGTTGCTGGCTGTGATAAAAATAGGAACAAAAATCTTTCAATCAAACAAATATCCTACAAAGAAAGAATCAAAACCAAATTAAATCAATCAATTAACTCAAACTAAATGTGTGTATTTCTCACGATTGTAATTAAAATATTTGATTTATTTTGGTCTGTGATGAAAATAAAACTGCAAATGAAATTATGTCTTGTCAGCAATACATCACCCTCCGGATTAACTTCATTGCAGAACGTATAGGCCGAATATGAAAAACACCAGTATTTTACTATAAAAAATAATGCCGCAATAACAGACAACTTTAAACGAAAGTGAACTTTAAAATAAAATATCTAAAATATAATTGAATAAACAAACAAACAAATTAACGAATTGTGTATTTCTTAAGGTTACAATTAAAATATTTTATTTATTCAAAAAACGCTTGAGAGAATTTTTTGAACCACGCCGTTTTAGTTTACCCAGTCTAATGTGTCTTTGTAACGCGGTCTCTAGGCAAGGAAGGAAGGAGACGGGAACCGGCGAACATTTAAACACTTTAATCCAAAAATAAACAAACAATAACACGGAAGTAAAAGGCCGGCAGCCACCTCACAGTCGACTGCCGGCCACACAAACACAAATAAAACTTAACATGTCCGGGCCCGGTCCTCTCTCATCAGCAGTCCTGTCGCTCGTCCTCTTATGCTCCCTAGCTCCCCCGTGAGGCATGCGGGACCGGTGCGCGTACAGCTGATACTCATTATCACTCACGCCACCGGCCCCGCCTTCCTGCCCCACGGCTCTCGTCCTGCCTTCCTCGCTAAAGTCTTATTTATTTCGTTCTTTATAATGGTTAAACTTAACAGCCATTAAAAATAATTATTTAAAAAAAAAATCTTAGACGTTTGTTATCGTGTCAGTTTTTGTAAATTGACAGCACTGCATTCTGAAAAATTGCGTTGTTGCTCAAAAGGATTCGAAATAAAAAATCGTTTTTGTCTGACTCTGCAATAAATAACCCTCCAGTTTAACTTTATTTGAAATTGAATGCAGCAATAACAACGATAAATATGTAACCTAAAATTACCTGCATATTTTTTTAAATAAAATATATAAAACAAAATAATAATCCATAATAATAATAAGTAAAGCTATTGACCTACCTGTCTTTGTACCGTGGGTCAAGCAAAGTGGCAACGGAGAAAAGTGGCTCATCCTCAACGTTACAGAGTCTATCATTGACCGCTTGTAGTACAGTACTTTTCATTGTTTTAATCCCACTGTCGGTGTCTCTCTCCTGAGATAGCAGACGTTTCAAAACCACAATTGCTGGAATAACATCCGCCGTGGAAGATTGGGATGAGTTTATGGCTCTGGTAAATTCTTTGAATGGTGACAGTACAATCACGGTCTTCTCCAGCAATCCCCATTGGTTTGCTGTCAGTGTTGCAGGCAGCTCGTGGTCAGCAGCGAATGCACTTAAAGCACGCTTCTGTTCAAGCATACTCTGAATCATGTAAAATGTACTTGTGACGAGGGAGGCGTGACGAGAGCCGTGGGAGAAGGAAGCGAGGCCGGTGATGTGATTAATAATGAGCGTCAGGTGGGCGCCACACCGGCCTCCTATCTCCCACGGAGGAGATCGGAAGCATAAAAGGCCAAGCGACAGGAGTAGACGCGAGAGAGGACCGGGCCCGGACAGTTAGGTTTTGTTTACGTTCGTGTGGCCGGCAGTCGTCCGTGAGGGGCTGCCGGCCTGTTTTTACTGCTGTTTATTGTTTATTTATTTTTGATTAAAATGTTTGAATGTTTGCCGGTTCCCGCCTCCTTCCTTCCGTATTATTGAGCTTATTACAATACTGTTCCATCGGGTTTTGACATCTTGCTGTAGACGTTTCACAGGCAAGTGAAGTTCGCGCTGAATATCCTCCAATGAAGAGTACGATGATGGGGAATGTTTGAAGTGCCCCACAATCTTTCTCGCACCTGTAAGTGCATCGCTTACGCTCCGTTGCGACAGAAGCCCCTCATTAATTACAAGCTGCAATGAATGCGCGACACACCCCAAACTAGGGACCCCCAAATCTTTAATCGCCTTCTTCATGTTACTGGCATTGTCCCTCAAAATTACATGTACTTTGGAAAGAGGGATTTTCCATCCATCCAGCATTTCTTTGATTGAAGCTGAAATCATGCTGCTTGTGTGTGACCCTCGCAACTCTTTAGCATGTAGCACAGCACTCTGCAATGCATAACCAGAATTCATCCAATGCGCGGTTAAACTCAAAAAGGACATGGGGCACACGTCGGAGCTCCAAATATCCGTAGTGAAGCTCAAAGACTTTACATCTTTTAACTGGTCCGCAACATGCGAGGACACTCTAGAATACAACTCAGGCAAAGCTGTTTCAGAAATGTATTTACGCGATGGTAAACTGTTTTGCGGTTCTAGATGTTCCATTAGGCGATGGAAGCCTACATTTCCACAACCGAGAGAGGCTGATTATCTAGAACAATAAATTCCACAACTTTTTCTGTGATTTTTACAGATTTTTTTGTTGTCTTTATGAAGTTTTTCTTGCCTTTGAAATGCTTCCTGCAAGGTCTGCTGCTTTGATTCGTCCTTTTTGCATTTCACTTGTGCAAACTCTTCATGATCTTTTCCGTGATGCTTCTGAAGATGTTTGATTAAATTTGTTGTATTGTAACGCGCAACAGTACTTCCACCTCTTTAAACACTGGTTTTGCAAATGTTACAATTTGCTGTGCTGCTTTCTGTTGTTTCAAGCGTGAAATATTTCCAAATCTGCGACATCTTTAACGCGCTGAAGTAAATTACCATATAGGCATAACGTTGGGTCCTGAAAGGTCTCCCCGCTAAACTCGCCTGTCAGACGATTATGCAAAATATATTTCTAAGTATTTAATTATTATTTTTAAGTGTATGCATTTTTCCCCAAATAAACGAATGTTTTCTATTTACTTAAATACCGTTCCCCGTTCAACAATCGCTGGTAATTTGGTATCGGATTTGGATCGGTCATGCCGACTCGTGCACGATCGATACCCGATCCTTTCAAAAAGGTATGGATCGGAGCCAAATCCGATTCAGAGTATCGGACCGGTGCATCCCTAAAGAGAACTATGGCTACCTAGTTTTCTGCGGTGAATGTTTTCAAATAAAAGCAGCTGTCCACTTTTTGCCGTTTGTTTCAGTCTCAGATGATGTAATATTAATATTTAGATGCTATATATCGATTATCGGCTTCCAGTGTTAAATAATTATCGGTTATCGTTATAGGCCAAAATTTACATATCGGTGCATCCCTATTTCTTTTGGTGTAAATTGTTTATATTTAATATCCTGAGAAACATAATGTATTTTTTTAGCTTCTGAAAGACATTACTAAAGAAAAAAATAAACAAAACGATAACAATTTTCACCCAAAAACATTTTCAGAGGTTTACACCCACCTGACTTTATATGTATGGTGTTGCCTTCATGAGCGTGACTGAATGTTTCTATCTATTGTAATAGTTGTGTATGAGTTTCTTGACAGGGTTCGACACTGCGACCATTTCAGTCGCATTTGCGACGAAGTTAGTCTGTGCTACTGTGAAAAAATATTTAGACGCACTGGTGCGACTTAGGGATGCTCATAACTAGGGATGCGATACCAAGCTCATGCACTCGTACTCGTAATGACCCATACCAAAGACCGATACCTAGAGCCCTAGGATTTCCGCCATGCAGAAAACGCGGACGGAATCGAGGAATCCAGGCGTAAAAACAGAATTTGCTGTACAACACGGAATGGCACGGAATCTGGCAAATGTATTATTTCCTAACAAGAAATTAGCTCTGAACAGCTAACAGCTAACGAAATATTCAGATACTGTTTAAATATGTATTCTGCTTGTTTTGCGTGACTGTGTGTGAAAGAGTGGTGCGGTTACGTGAACTGAATGCATTGTGCTTGTGGAGCTTTCAGCGCCAGCGTTTCACTGTAGTGATGGGTCGTTCTTGATCGATTCGTTCATTTTGCAGTGGGACTTATAGGCTGAGAAAACTTCGCTCTGAAGGAGCAAGGATGAAGGTGTTTGACACCGTATCTCTGTACAGTCAAGGATTACTTGTGTGTCGCTGTAGATGCCCTCAAAGTCGTGTGGAAGACTGGCCTTCACAGCTGCAGGAGACATCCATATACAGCCCGAACCCAGTAAGCTGTAGAGGAAGTTGGCCCTGGTAATAATGATTCGGCTGACTGTTGTTCTGTGGATGTTAAATCTGTGACTCAACTCTCTCCAGGTACAGCCAGTGGACAGGTACAGTATGTGAGGAAGAGAAAGAGCTCATCTATCGCTAGCAGTTTCTGGGGGGAGACATGCTTAATGAGTGTTAATTCAAAACCATCCTTTTCATGCTTAGGTGTGTGTGTCCTTAGAGTTGGTCTGGTTAAAGGGCTTTCAGTTGTTGTGCTAGTGGCGTTGGTTTTCTTTGACCTGGTGACTCTATCTATTTTGGCTGTAGCTGCCTTGATCAGGTTCCAAAACGCCATCAGATGCTCGTATGAGGAGAATCTAAAATACAGCATTACAATTTAAATCACTTGTCTTGTCATACGTGCTCAAGAATATATTAAGAAGACAAAGAGAAAATAATTACTTGGACAGTTAATCAATCAGTAAACAGTTATGAGTAGATGTTGATATTACAAATATCTTACCTGGTGTAAAATCTGATGTCTTCTGGCGACGAAGCAAACCGTTTAAGTCCGAAAGAGTGATGAAGATGTAATGTTTGGAGCTGCTCTCTCAGCTTTTCGATTTCTCTCAACGCATCTTCATACTGCTCCCGGTCCACACATACAGTACGGCTGGCCCTGTAGTCGTGGTTCACAACCATTGGGACCATGACGGGATGTTAGATGTTCGATGTCCTCCACAGGCCCCGCTGAGTCAGGTTCCAGACTTGGCGGTCGAGATCGGCGTTCCCAAACACCGGCCCGTGACTTCGTAGTGTAGTTATTCCACTCAAATAACGATGGAACAGAGCCTGCTGCTAAAACCTGTCTACCTTTAGCAGTAGTGTGGATTTCATGATCTTGAAAATGTCGGCTGCATACCTTGGTGTGGGGGGTCACCGAAAATCCCGCCCTCCGTATTTTCTGCAGCCACCGTGCACGAAGGCTGGTGTTCTTTGGGAAGCGGTGGAAGCTCAAATGGCTGTTATACAGACCTGAAGCCGAGCCAAGTGGCACACAGCAGTGATTTGTAGATTCAGCCTCAGTTCTCTGAAGCTTAAATGAGTCACGCACATTATATTTCTTTTTTCGTACAGCAGCACTCATCTTGTTTATTTACGGTAGCAGATGCGGATGAAGACAGGAAATAAACCGGAAACTGACATCCCGACTTCGGGCGACAGCGGAAGTTCATCGCTACGCTTGTGCACGTAGTCTATTCTGATTCTGATAAATGTATTAGAACAGAATGCTACATAGGTTTCTAAAGCAACATAGCTGCTATGAAGACAAATCAAAAACAAGGCTTGACATTAAAGTTATTAAAAATCTGTCTGCGCTAAGAATACGTTTACGCGTGTAGCATGCATGCGATACAGTATGTCAGATGCATGAGACAGAGCTGCGTGTTTGTGTAAGGTGCGTTTGTCATTGTGCTTGTTTGTGTGTCAGACTAATCAATAGCACACCGCTATTTGACTTAGTTTTAGTCTATTTTACGATTGCATTGACATATCTAGAGCTCCGCGGACACAGAATCCTGTTATTTAAATGTCATCTGCCTGTTCTGCATGTGTATGAGTCAATGAGGTGCACAGTTTAACATACTACACGTGTGACAGTCGTGAATTTGTCTGCGTCTCACTGTATGAGGTCACGAACACATGAACTTCATCTCCAGAGTTGCTCGAAGAGTTTATTTCAAGAGCATTCTACTGTATGAGGGAAGCTATCATCAAAGACACATTGAAACTCAAGCATCTTTGCAACTGAAGTTTGTGCAACTGTTTGACCTGTGCTAGAAAACTCTAAACCTCTGTAGTGCCATATGCAAAAAAATCATAATTGCAGGACACACTTTGCATGTATGTGATACCTAAAAGTTCTTAGCCCTAAGAAATAATTCAGCATTACAGTAGTTAGAATAATAATATGTGATAATGGGAATTATGAAACATTTTTCTCTTTCTTTGTCTCTGTCTCTGCTCGCAGGGGATGGCAGGGTCTGATTGCTCAGGGCTGTCACTCTAGTATCCTCATTATTGATCCCAAGACATCTCAAACTATTCAAGTCCTGGAGCGACACAAAGCCAATGTGGTCAAAGTGAGTTCTACCTTTCTGTTCTTGTTTGTGACATACTGAAGATACTTATCCAGCTAGCCAAAACTGAGTATCAAGGCCGACCAAAGAAAACGCAAAACTTAAATACACAGATCATTACATTCAATCATTTTACGGTTGCCCTTATCCAAAACGACTTGCAAATGCGGAGAACAACAGAAGCACTCAAATCAGCAAAAGGACAACAGTGTGTAGGTGCTGTGACTGGTTCCAGTCTAGCACATAGCAAGTTTTTTTTAATAGGTAAACAACCGTACTGTGCTAGTACTAGTCATTTCTTAAAACTGGCTAAAGATTTGGATTGAGGTTGGCAGGTCATTCCACCTGTAGAGAACAATCAAGGTAAGGGTGCATGGAAGTAATTTTGTGCCTCTTTGTGATGACACCACAGCAGGGGTTTTTTCCTGGCTCAAAATGAGGCGGAGGTGGTGCCATCCTGATCTTGTACACACACACGTAGGCCTACCATACCTTTAAGTGGCTTAACCTGTCACGATGGGTGGTGAGACAAGGACAGAGGACCAAAACGCAGACAGCGGGTAGGGGGTTAACACAAGGCTTTTATAAATAATAACAAAAAGACAAAACAAAAACCCACGATGGGGTAAAACAAGAACAAGGGTATTACAGGACACGACAACAGGAACAAGGACTAACTACACCTGACAAGACTAAAGATACAATTTACATGGCTTAACCTGTCACAATGGGTGGTGAGACAAGGACAGAGGACCCAAACGCAGACAGCGGGTAGGGGGTTAACACAAGGCTTTTATAAATAATAACAAAAAGACAAAACAAAAACCCACGATGGGGTAAAACAAGAACAAGGGTATTACAAGACATGACAACAGGAACAAGGACTAACTACACCTGACAAGACTAAAGATAACATTTACATGTGAGTACGAATAACTAAACTAGACTAACAGAGACAGGAACTCACCCACATGAAACAAATGACAATGAACCAGCACAGGACAGAAAACACAGGGGCCTTATAAAGGGAACAAATCAAGAGGGAACAGGTGCGGGGCATGAACTAATTAACAATCAATAATGAAGAGACGAAAGGGTGGGAACAGAGATGAGACCGGAGAGAGCATATGGAAGGCCAACAGGGCCAGAATGCCTCTCTCCACATAAAACATGGGGTTCTGTCATGATCCTGCCTTTAGACCAAGAGAAACATGACAAGATGCGGCAGAATCAAAATGAATCGGTTCAAATGAGACATTCGTGTAAGAGTCATTCTAAATGCAATGTGCGTTCATACTGGCGAACTCGCTGTGTACAGTATAGGCTGGTTCAACGATCCAACTGCACAGCTAAAGACATTACAATGATGTACGTCATGTTAATTTAAGAAATTTCAAGAAATTAAACGTACTTGGATGCAAAACAAACGCTCTTGTTCTGCAACTCTTTTTAGCGCCTCAGTGTGCTGATAACGAAACGGCGCCTTTACTGTGGCGTAATGTTGCAACTGCAGTTACAAATGACAGTCTGTTAAATGCACGCAGCATTTCTTGTGAAGATTCGCAACATAATTTTGGCGACCGCCTCCAATTTCGCTATGCAGGAAAAACCCTGAACAAGCTGCCATTCACTAACAGAACACAGGCTTCTGGAGGGCACATAAGTCTGAATTTGTGAGTTTAGGTGCAGTATAGGGGTGTAGACTCAGTAGCTGGTTTTCCATAGGTGGGCCAGTGCGAGCCAGGGCTTTCATCGTGCCGGGCGAGCCAGTAGCCTTGGACCTCCATCTGTGAGGCCAAAATCAAGATGCATCACCATTGTCAAGCCAGTAGAACAGCAGTGTGCTTTGATTTTTTTTTCAAATGCAGGTACATGTGTTTTGTTATATTACAGATCTTTGATGATGTGAAAAAATATTTGCACGTTATAAGATATAACCTTATTTGCATCCCAGAAGAATTAATTAGGTGGACATCACGGAAAATGAAAAGCCAATTAAATAATGTGCCCTTCAGTAAGCATAGCTGTCTATACCAATAACTGCCTGATAGCTGACCTCAGTTGCATCTTAGAAAACTAAAGGTGCCTATTAGACAGTCGTTAAAAACATGACGTATTAAGATAAAATGGACCTATTCAATCCACAAAGTCTTTGCAAAGTCCGTTTGTTCAATAACTACCCAATAGCCTTAAAGGTAATAGCAAAGTATTCCTTTATTTACAAATTAAGTTTACACCATTGGTTGCTATTCTCAATTTTGAGTTTAATCTGCAGTTGTTTGTGCTTTACAAAGTAATAAAAAATTGCAGTGTTGGTCGTCTCTAAAACCAGTTTGGAAACACTGTTATAGACATTATATTATTAAGACAAAAGCATTGAATAAATGTTAAATTAACTGCTCTAAGTCAGTTATTGTTTTAAATAGCTAATCAAAAGCATTACAGTGACCCACAGCCCATGATGATACGTTTTTGCAAGTAAACATTGTAATGTCTTAACGGCCCTACAGCTGGGGAAACTTACCTTCCTTTGATATTATGAGATCTACAGATGGTACTCTACCAGAATAATCCTAACGCCATCGCCGTCTCCGCGGTGTGTGTTTGCTATTGTTTACCGCTGAGTAGCAGTCTATTCACAGATCTTCACTTGGCGCGAGCTGACACGTCAAGCTTATTGTCTTAACTGTCTGAGTTGAGAGATTCAGACGTAAAAAGACAAAAGCTGTCTACAACAGTGGTTCTCAACCTTTTTTGAGTACTGGACTAGGGCTGGGCTATGTGTTTAAAAAAATTATCAATAATCGACTTTAAATCATTGCGATATCCGATAATATCGGATGTGTTTGACTTCATGCAACGTTGCGCAGACGATCAATCTGCGGATACGGACCGGGAGGGAATTCGTTCCGGACCCGCCAAGTGCCAAACAAACACGCACGCAGGCACGCGTACACACACACAGGAGCGCCGCACAAACCAGTGTAACTGTGACTTCTTTCATCAGGTAAAGCGAGTAGATAAATGTTGCAGGTGTTCTGAAATTTCATCCTACCTGTCAGATTATCCTACCAGGCATGCGCACATCAATGTTACGTAATTTTTTTGCGCTATAAAATCATTCTACCTTTTATACTGATACGGGAATATGATGGTGTATTTTCATTGTTAAATCATTCTACATATTATTTAATACCAATAGTACAATTTGATTTGGGTGTTGCTCTGTAAATTAATCCTATATGACAGGTTATTTTGCATTGTGACATCATCCTACCTGTTTATTTTGTCGATGTGGTTTAGATTATATTAAGGTTTGCCCTGCGGTAGGAAAATCTGACAGGGTAGGAAATTTCAAACACTGGTACAGCCCCGCGAGCGTGAGGTTTTGCTTTGCCGACGCAGCTCGTCTTTCTCTTGGTCTGTCTGTGCAGCGACCGGCAGAAAACAGCAGCACATTCAACTGACTGAACAAAACAGTGCTTCCAAAATTCTGTCACTGTTACTGACAGCCTGGGCATATGAACATGAACGTTCACGCTAAAACCTACATCGCATGATAATGTTATAACGCGTATTTTCCATTATTGTCAATTATCGTCTGGTATCTGTCTGTTGTAATCGACATCGGGATATTTGCGAGACATCGGCGATATACGATAACATCGTCACATTGCCCAGCCCTATACTGGACCCCATCATATCTCAAACCATCCTCATGGACCCCCAACCCCCGCGCTCACACCCCATCCCATTTTCTTTCCCCAGCACAACAACATATTTCCGCTAAATTAGGAAAATAAAAAGATTAGTAAAGTCAAAAAATATATATTTGTTAAGTCAATCTAATATGTTTCTAATGTCTTTTGTCTATTGTGTACTATTTGTCGCATATCAGTGACTTAATATCCGCTGCTCCGCACTACCCTCAGTTTCTGGAATGCGCAAATGCGGAAGTGGTTATACAGCATCTGGAAAGCAGCATCTGTTGTTCTGTTATTATGGATCACGATTACTCTTTGGCGAGTGAAGGAAACCCCAAAAAGCATAAACGTAGGCCAAATGAGGCAAGCAGGCTTATGGACGAATGAAGAAATAAAATGAGGATTAATATCGGGGTGGCGTTTTCTAAATGGAGAGAGCTTCGCGACCAACTTGGACTCGACAGAGACTCCACTCTCGCATGTGTTTTAATAGACAGGTAAGCAAAGAAAATGTTATTGTACACGGAATACTCATGCACAGATTATTTGAATAGTTATGAATGCAGTTACCCTATGAAATACAGTATATGTAGCACAAAAATATGTAGCCAGTAACGTTACTTTTAAATACTGTAGGTTCGTTCAAATTTACTTTTTAAACGACGACTGTATGACTGTTTTAAACACGTAAAACTGTGTAGCATTACGCTACCAAATCAATTTACAAAGTCCAATATCAGTCGCGGGCTAACGTAGCATTACATTCCACGTTTCTTGCAAGCTAATTCATTACGATGACATAAAATAAAATTCATTCATTTCCTCGTCTGTGAACATGATGGGCGATCTCCATACGCCTCTGGATGGTGAAAACGACATGTCCCATAATTCCACTCTCCTATATAACGTCATTTAGTTTCGCCTTTTGATGTTGTTTCGAAAGTGCACCGTCTTGCAGTCCAAATATTCCGTATGTGGCTTTAAGACATCAATTTTAACTCAAGCTTTTGTTATATAAGAGGTAATCGTATTCAAGCGAACAGAACTGAAGTGTCAGAACTGAAAATGTCCTTGTAACTGACATTACAACTGTTATTGACACCAGGCCCAGCGAATGGCAGGTCCTGGAATGCACCTATCTATCATAGATAGGTTGAACACTGCCTCCACAGAAGAATATCAACGACTAATTCTCTAACCCCGCCCACTGGTTCTCGCATGACAGTACTGAAGTAACACAAGTTGCGCAGAACCAGATAGAGTGAGCAAGCAATAAACATGTCGTTAAAGATCGCTAAATATTGTGCAGTGCCTGGTTGTGGAAGAGCACAGTCGCTGCATAACCTTCCTTCCGATTCCGACATTAGTAATGCGTGGTTGAAGTTTATTTTTAAAGACCTTCCAGCTCACGTGGGTAAAACATTGAGCGTTTGTTCACTTCATTTCACCACGGATTCCTTTGTGAACAAGGCCCAGGTCGACACTGGATTTGTGGAGAGACTAAAATTAAAAAGCAGTGCTGTGCCGTCATTGGATCCGACAGGAATGGCACAGCAATCTTATGTGAGTAAAAGATATTTGTAATATGCGTCACTATTGTTTTGTTCGAGATCGCTTGATATGTCCTGATAATGTGTAACCTAACGTTACATGTAGACTTGCACGATTAATCGCGGTTACCACTAAATCCTGCTGAAATTGAGCTGGCTGCGATTATGCAAGGCATCGTTTTTTTTTTAATGCGTAGCTTGTCCGTGAAGCACGGCTCTGAGATCAGTAGGAAATGCTGCTCGATCTAAAAGCAATGTGAGTTTGAGTCGCTTATAATGTGCATTTAAAAAAGCAACACCTGTCAAACATGATCGTTATAAATATACTTTATTATCATGAAAATACTTGAGGAGGCTTGAGGAACAGTGATAAAAAACATGTCCTTAGGCATTTCCTACTGTTATGGTCTTCTTCTGCAGTGCGTATTTGGAGTTTCTGCACGAGAGTGCCCTCTGGCTTTCGGATGCAGCAGCATTTTACCGTACTTCATTCACAAGTAAATAAATCACGTGATACTGTATATATTTTCTGTTAATCGTGCACATCCCTAGTTACATGTCTAACCAAATTCACAGAAGGCTCCAACTAAGTTTACTACGCAGTGGGCGTTTACTTCCAAATCTTCAATGACCATTAAAGAGCAGGTTTCAAGGTTTTTGTAAGTGTCATAATGTTGTATTAGAGTCCCCAACAACAAGTTCAAATGCATCAAAGGTAAAAAAAAGGTGCTATTTTCTTAAAATAAGCATTTAGTATCTATCCATTTCTCAAAGATCCCTAAATGATTCCTCCGAAGCTGTTCAAATGTGCATTAGCACAATTACTTTAACGTATATTGTAAGCACTCAATTTAACATGTACACATAACGTATTTATCATACTTACAGCTTGTGGTTCTGAGACGCTTGTTAGTCCAAATAAAGTTGGTATTGACTTATCTTTCAGGGTCTAGCTGCTGGCAAATCCCGCGTTGAACTCGCCAAAATTTGAGAAGCAGTCGGCGATAAAATGACGAGCACATTACACAAGGTTGGAATTGTACTGCAGTGGTATCGTGGAAAAAAAATTAGCCACTGATCCTACACATCGTCATCCTTTGGCAGCGAAAACAAAGTACATTTGCGTTCACAGCACAAAACACAGCGTCCCCTCGACATGTTGTATACGCAACACTACCTGAAGTGCTAGTGGGCAGGTCAGAGTGTTCCTGTTTCGCGGGAAGGCGGGGATTGTGCTGATGCATTACACTGTGACGTATCGATGTTACACTCAAAAGATTCGAAAGCCTAACGATTTGTTTGGGCGGTTCGGAGTCGACTCCTTACTTTGGAAGCCAATATCTTAATTTATCATGGACTTTTTGAAATAACAACTTTTCAGATCATCAGAATTGAAGGAAAGCTACGTTACACACTGAAATGCTGGTAATTTTATGAGATTCATGAAACCTGCTCTTTAAAACCGAGCGTTTGTCGAGCCGGCCTCAAAAGCCGGGTAGAAATTACATATTGATTTTTAATGTTTTTGAATGTGAAAACCACGTGAACGTCATAAGTAGACCTCATACAACAGTATAAAACAATAAAAAAAGCCAGTTCATGACACCTTTAAAAACTGCACAACTTGTGCCGCACGGAGAGACGCATGCACGAAGAGAGACATTTGACTTTAAAACTGCGCACCTCGCACTGCCCAGAGAAGCATACACGGAGAGACACGTCTGACTTTAAAACTGCGCAGCTCGCGCTGCACGGAGAGACACGTCTGACTTTAAAACTGCGCAGCTCATGACGTCTAACATGGTCATTTTAAAAGGGAAGACTCGCTTGATTTATAACTGCGCAGCTTTCAAGTGACGTCACAGACCAACTAATCGATAATGAAATTCTTTGACCACTATTTTCATTATCAATTTTATCGAGTTGTTGTTGCAGCCCTAGTTTTGTTGTGCCGTGTCGTGCCGGTGTCATCCGATGTCACACCGACCATTACTGATCAGTAGATCAGTAATGTTTAATATCTGTAGAAAATGATTAATAACAAGAAAACAATAACAGCTTTACCAACGTGATATAGAGGCTATCCACTGTTCAATAAAAATAAAATAAAAATAAGTTTAAACTTCTATCAGGAGGGGACTTTGAACTCTGGTGTGCAATACCTGTGAGTTTCCCAACTTGCCCTGACATGCACCTGACCTGACTTATTCAACAACCGATCTGATGCGAAACCGCTCCAAATAAGAGGCCAATCGGTCCAGTGTCAGGTGTTGGAAACAGAAGAGTGATCTAACAAAGATTGCTGTAAGGCCTCCGTTACAACCTTGTGAGTTCTGATCGATCCCCGTGTTGAACTGATTTTGAAATTGAAGCCATTACTTTTTATTGCTAAGAGCTTAAACTCATGAATATGTTAATGCAAGGTGCTTCAATGAAAATAGGCCTGTTCGACTTTATGCGGCAGTGCGCAGAACCACCTGGCATATGACATCAAAGTAATGCAAGAGCAATCCAAAAGCAAACAGAGCAGTCGACTCTCTCTCGCGGTGCTGTGATGTCTTACTTCGACCACTCTAAATGACGCTGCATGACGGGTCTGTTTGAGTCAGAAATGCACAGAAGCTGCGCAATTGGCTATATTAAATATGGTTTGGTTTACATGAACCTTCCCTGCAAGGTGAGTGAACATAATTTATGAACACAAGTAATTAGTCAATTTGGCAATTAATTTGACTGCAATAGCCGACTCGGTTGATTTTTATCTGTGTCTGGTGGGTGTTTATTTAAAATCCTGAATGCAAGATAACACATTTTTAAAGGGTTCTACAGACCCCCTGCAATTACGCCATGGACCACTAGGGGTCCACCTACCCCGTTTGAGAAACACTGGTCTACAATATCAGTTTAAATCCACAGGTACAATTAATTATATTTAATACTAGTCATAAATATATAATTTCATTTAAAGGCGCAGTTCTTGATTAACAGTGGCCACTAGCGTTGTATTATAGATTTGCCACGAATATCTCAGTCCAAACACGACGGTGGCCACCACAGTACAAAAAGTTGTCGTTCTCCTGTTGACGCAAGGAAGAGATTTTGCGGGCATTAGAAAGACTGTAGAAAGAGCTATGTCTTATGTATTACATAAAATAAAAGGTTTGTGGATTTTAAGTTTAAAAAGAAGGATAAAGGTCAGACAGGAGCTAGGACCTGCTTTAATATTATAAAGTCTTTCCAGCAGAGACGCGTTAAGACCTTTTAGCAGAGATACTGCGGTGGGGGTTCGGAACTAAAGCATTTGCGCAACCATTGCCAACAAAACACAGACATATGACTTAGTTTCACTTACCTCATGCAGCTCATGTCCGGAATCTTTTAGCGCTGGGGCCACGCCATCTAACAGTTTCAAACGATCTCCAAATCCAGCGTTATATCCACAGTTTATATAACATCCAACACTGAAATGCCTTGAACAAACAAACACACACCTCTCACTATCGCAAGTGTAACAAGCTGCAGCTGCAGGCAAATCTTCGTCGGTTGACGCGTGGGCAGGCTAATTCTTTCGCCTTGCCGAGGGCATAAGTCCAACTCGTTTTTTGACAAGTTGATCATGGCAAGCATGAGAAGACAGCACGTTTAACATTTTAAATAAGTCAGAATGCATGAAACACCATTGCATCCCCCCTTTAATCTCAGTTCAACAGAAAACAATACTTTAGTTTTCTTTTAAAGTTGTTAATGTTGAAATGGATGTATGTTCGGTGCAGGTTTAGAGATTAAGGCATTTTGCACAAGGCATTTGTTTCCTTCATTATATGCTTATCAGACATTGTTACTGGTTTATCTTAAATATTTTATACCAAGGCAACTTAAAGGAAATTACAGAACGGCAATAAAATATATAGTTTGTGAAGGATAGATAGGAAAAGACATGTTTATCCATATGAGAACATAATATATTTTGTTCAATAAAAATGTTTTCTATGCTCATTTCTTTGGTCTGCCAAAAAATATCAAGTTTTTAAGTATTTAATTGTCTGGACCTAGGCTGCTAAGGGGGGGTTCATTTACTGGACCTCAAGCAGTTTCAGTTGAAGACTCCTGGTCTATTAGCGGGTTTTGAATTATTATTTGAGTAACGAATTCTGGTACAAAATGTATGGAGGACAAAACCTGCAAAAATTATAAATAAATAAATGTATAAATAAATAAATATATAAACGAATAAATGTAATAATATGAAAATAAATAAAGGAATGAATGGTTTGATAAAACAAAATAATTCGTTT
>NC_079899.1:8061288-8069343 GCF_024868665.1 Triplophysa rosa
AGTGCTGTGCGCGCTGTGTCGCTATGAAAGCACATGTGGGCGCGAGCTGCGCACGGGACGCTCCGTTCATCCTGTATATAACAGGCAAGAAATCGTATTAAACAATTTGCGCACGCGCGCATAACATCTAACGAATGTTTAAATAAATACTTTTAGCCAAACTAAATGTTGTGGTGTAACGTATTATGACTATCAACGAATACTTAACAAACGAATTAAATAAAACGAAAGTGAAACTAAACATGAACTCGGATGCATCTACAGTGCCAACCTAAACGAGATTTAGAGCTCGTCTTTGAGTGCAAAGTCTTTCTCAGCTTCACGTCCGCCCTCCGCTATACCCGTTTTCGCTTCACATATGAGCTGTGAATCAACTAGAATTTATCGTTTATATCGCGGGAAGCCTAATTCCTATCGTGTGGGGAATTTCTACCGGTATATCACAAACGATATAATATCGCCCATCCCTAACATCAACCCTTACATAGTATACAGTCGGACGGAAGAGGTTGAATGGGTTCATTTGAGACCAAACCATCGTTATCTTTGTGAGTTAACCACGCCCACTTATTTACATACCGCAGTATACATGCAATCCAGTACCTCAGAGATGACATATATTTGTATGCTAACCCGGAAATAAGCGCTGCGCTGGTTCGCTCGTCCGAAAGCCTATGCATTTTTCCCATAGACTTTTGGAAGATCGCTAAAAATAAGCTCTGTGATTAACAAAGGTTTATTATGTTTACACATTTTGTCTGTCAAGATAATCTTTACAAATTAACACCACCTTTGTTACTTTTGAAGCCGAAATACAATCGGCAGAAGTAAAAAGCTAACACGATGCTATAAACAGACTACACTTAAGGTCGCTCGATATCAACGTCACCACCACCAAGCCTCCGACAACTCTTTCAAACTTTATTAAAAATGTGTTCCCTGGTAAGTAATTACTCCGTGAATGAATCTGCATCTACGTTTTAAGAGATCTGTGCCCATGTTGCATTATTTGTGAGCTTTATATACTGTACGTCCCCACCAAAGGAGGTAGTCGCTTTTAGCAACTTGTTAACAACCGCCGTTTTTAAGACACAATAAGGCTTTAAAAAATCACAAGCGGGTTATAACTGGTGTGTTTTATGTCATAGAATAAAACGTGAAAATATTTAGAGGTTTTGTTTACCACAGACCTTATTTCGTGCGATTTACCAAAAACCCATTGATGGAACCGGAAGGCCTAAAATGCTAAATCGCTTCCGGGGTTTGCATACAAAAATACGTCATCTCTGAGGTACTCAATAGGAAAACGTGTTGTGGTTGACATTCAATTCTGTTACAAACCTTCTTATCTACCAACCCTACCTACAACCAAACTGGAGATTCACGTATTAAACTATAAGCATAATTTCTCCTAAACAGGGGGAAAACCCTCTTTAAAGGAGGAAGCAGTCACAATGGCAGGTCTATAGAGGACAGGACTGCTTTCAATTACAAACAGTCATGCTGATGTCAGTCTACTGCACATCTCCACCTCTTCTCACCGTCATTGTGATCTATTACACGCCACTCAAGAATGACATAAGACGCTCTCATCAAACAGCCTCGCACACATACCTACAGAACCAGTGTCCAGGGTTTTTCCTGCATAGAGAAATTGGAGGCGGCCGCCTCCGTCAAATGTCGTGCCGCCTCAGGCTATCGCCAAAATTATGGTAGAGTCTTTACAAGAAATGCTGCGTGCATTTAACAGACTGTCATTTGTAACTGCAGTTGCGACATTACGCCACAGTGGAGGCGCTGTTTCGTTATCAGATAATAACGAACTTAATAATTGTCATTTTTATCTAATTTTATAGAACTTTTAATATGTCAAAAAAAGTCACTTTGGTTAAGCCACTTAAAGGAACGGTAGNTGGTTGCCAGATTCCATCATAATCCTGAAGTAGGACTGCTCCCAATCCTGTTTGTGAAGCATCAGATGAAATTTTAATGGGACGTTTAGGATCATAAAACTTCAACACTGGCTCTTTAGTTAATAACACTTTCAAATGTTGCCAAGCAGACTCCTGTTCATGATTCCAATTCCATGCATTCTTTTTCTCAGTTAACCATCTCAATGGAGCTATCTTTTCAGACAGATTAGGTATGAATTTACTCATATAATTCAACATACCCATGAATCTCTGTACGTCTTTTACACATTGTGGTCTTGGCATATGTTCAATAGCAGAGATCTTCCTGGGATCTGGTCGCACTCCTGCTTTACTGATATTGTCACCCAAGAACGTTAATTCAGTCACTCCCATTTGGCACTTTTCTTTATTCAACTTCAAATTTGCACGCCTGGTTGCTTCCAAAACCTTTTTTAACCTTGCATCATGCTCGTCTTTCGACGCTCCCCAAACAATTATATCATCCATCGATGTATCAACACCTTCCATGTGTTCATATATCATATGCACCGTTTTATGATACACCTCAGGAGCAGAAGCAATTCCAAAAGGAAGCCTTAAAAAACAATATCTCCCATATGGTGTATTAAACGTGCAAAGTTTTGAGCTGGCAGCATCCAATTTTAACTGCCAAAATCCTGATGATGCATCTAGCTTGCTAAAATATTTGGCATTTGCAAACTGTGCCATAATCTCTTCACGTGTAGGAAGCTTGAAATGTTCTCTCTTAATTGCTCTGTTCAGATCTCTAGGATCGAGACAAATTCGAAGTTTTCCATTCTTCTTGTCAACAATCACAAATGAACTAACCCATTCTGTGGGCTGATCTATTTTCCGTATCACTCCTAACTTCTCCATTCTCTCCAGCTCATCTTTTAATTGTCTCTGAAGTGCAAACGGTACCTTTCGACATGGATGTATAACTGGATGCACAGTTTCATCAGTTTGGATGGTATGCTCACCTGACAGACAGCCTAAACCTTTAAACACATCCTCATACTCTCTTAGAATTGAGTCATACTCTGGTTCAGACTCTTTTGATTCTTCCACGACCAGCACTCTTTTCACCAGATTCAGTTTCTCACAAGCAGACAAGCCTAACAAGCCTTGACAATCCTTTGGCACCACTACAAATGACAGACTATGATCTTTATCCTTATATCGTATTTTTGCAACACATTTTCCTTTCACTGGTATGTTCGCTCCAGAATATCCAGTCACTTTTACTTTAGCAGCATACAACTTTGGTCGAGGCTTTAATTTATTGAACTCCATTTCAGAAATGACATTAACTTGAGCTCCAGTATCAATTTTAAATGCTATTGTCATGTTGTTTATTTGCAGTTGTACCGACCACTCTTTTTGTTCTCCTTCTCCACCTTCTGCTACTGCATCCACATAAAATTCTTCAACTTCACACTCAGTAACTGCATTTACTTGGCTTGACATTCGTTTAGCTTTACAACAGCGTGCATAGTGATTATCTTTTCCACAATTGTTGCAACTTTTACCGTAAGCTGGACATTTTCTCGGTGGATGTTGCATCCCACAACGATCACATGTTTTCTGCTGCTTATCGATTACCATTCTACTTCTTTCTGGTTGCTTCGTTGCTTGGTTTGCACTTACGCTGGTTGTCTGGTACTTATTTACGACATCCACAGCACAAGTTTCATTCAACAATTCTTTAGCTTGCGTTTTTACAGTCTCTGCCGCTCTACAAAGAGAAAGAGCCTTCTCTAAATCCAAATTTTGTTCTCTAAGCAATCGTTCCCTCAATCCATTGTCAGGTACTCCACATACAATTCTGTCCTTTATCAGGGAATCTGTTAACTCTCCAAACTCACACGTTTTACTTCTATATCTGAGCTCAGTCACATACTGGTCAATTGTTTCTCCGCTTTTCTGCATACACATAAAAAATCGATGCCTTTCATAAGTAACATTTCTCTTCGGTATACAAAACGCTTCAAACTTGTCCATTATCGGCTGCAACTTCAAGCTCTCTTCTTCTGCTTCAAAAGTGAAATTATTATATACTTCCAAAGCTTCATCACCAACCACATGAAGAAATAATGACGCCTTCATTTTTTCTACCTTGCGATCTCCATCAATTGCAGACAAATACAGCAAAAATCTTTGCTTAAATCTTCTCCAGTTTTCAGCAACATTACCGGTCAGTTGAAGCTTCGGAGGCGGCTGTAATCCTTCCATCCTGCTGTGTTTTCTCGTCACACGTATAGGCGTTATCCACAAACTTTCACTTCTGAAGCCACTTCTGACACCATGTCGTAGTCGAGGTGCCAATAAACACAACACTGCAGATCAATTGAATCCTAAAGTCGATTAGTTTATTGACAGTGTTCCCAGTGGCGTGCTGCCACCACGCCACACTATTAGCCTGCCCCGTACCTCTGCACATGCGCAGATATATACTCGACAGGGTTGCCACTACTTAACAAAACCACTATCATTACATTCCCCAGAGAGCCTCTTTTCCGATATCTCGTGATATGTCATATTATTTAAAAACATTTGATGAATATGAAACATGTACAGCTCGAGTGAAGCCATTGTAAATGATAATTGATCGATCGCGAGATTCGTGAAGAGCTCTAGGCGCGCTGCCACGCTCGCGCGCGCAGAAATCCGTGCAACATCACCAAAAAATGAGAAAAACAGTAATTAAGGTCGTTATTTGGTTTTGGTTTATTTATTTATTGGATTTCCCGTTTCAAGATGAAATAAGAAGAAAAACATCGTTTTTTTATTTTTGTGCATACAGAATAACGGAAAAACGAAATATCGACTGTTTTTTTCTTTTTCCGTTTGTTATATTGAATGGAATAATCAAATGATCAGATGATACACGGACCTACACGGACCCAATCAGAGGCAGAGCAGGGCAATCTGTTTTTTCTGGTAACCGGCAGAAACCAGAAATGAAAATACGCGCGATTTACGGTGGACTGTAGGAGAGTTTTTGAAGAACAAATGCCCGAGACAAGTTACATGGATAGTTACATTCTCATTTCACACAAGTTTTTTAAATGTTTGTTTTTATTATTTATATGGTTTTGTTATTTTCTTGTTTGAATGTGGGCCATCAAGAACGTCTGGATGAAGAACTAAAACATGTTGAATGTTTCAGGATATTTAAGATATTTTCAGATATTTCATAGGTTCAGTTCAGACAAATTGTTATGTTGTTAATATGTTTAATTTGCACCTTGGTATCTGAAGCAACTTGAAAGATAATGGTGGTGTTATTCTTTATATATATATGAGGCCAAAGGGTTATGAGCAGTGTTGCCAGATCTCGCGAAACAAATAGAGTCTTAAGAAAAATGTTTTAGACCAAGCCTCATCCTCACGTGTTCAAATGATTTTGACTGGAATGGTTTTTAAACCAGTTTAGTTTATTTAAGTATTTTCTAACTCAATCATTTGTTTATCAGAGCAGGAGCCAATTTCTGCACACTAAGATTGTCAATAATTGCTCCTGCTTCTGGTAGTTATTTAAAAATGGGATATTCTGCAGTCCCTGCAATAATAAATAAAGAATTTATGAATTCAGGATGATATTTATTTGGTACATCAGTAGGGTATTTGATATCCCATCAATTTTCTAATGTTAAATAATGTTAAAAGGTGGTTTAACTCCCTCTTGTAGTCATTGTCCGGAACCTATGGGTTCCGTAGAAAAAGTCACTTGTTTTGGGCTTGTTTTCACAGGCTTGGTTGCTTATTTGCCTCGCGAGATCTGGCAACACTGCTCTGCAGAGAAGTGAGACTGCATATTGTGGTTTGGAAAGAAAGGGAGAAAACATGACAGAATAACACGGCGGATATCGCATTTGCGTAAAATTAAAAAGTGACTTTTCAATACCGACCTGATACTATACTGATTTTGGCGGAAACTTTTTTAAAAATGGCGTTAATCACTTTTGGAACCAAACTCTTCAAACTGTTTACATGCTATTTACTTTAAAAAATGATGGTAATACTATTACACATATTATTTTTGAGTAGTTTTTAAGGATAGTTTTTTGTGGAATATACCTGAATAAATTAACCTTAACTATTTAATCAATGGCATAAAAGTAACAAAAGTATAGACTCACCCTAGTATCTCCAGTTTACAATGTGGGTCCTTTAGTAGATCAGAGAGATGCTGCATTCCTTTGTCTGTGGGTTTATTATCACTCAGATTCAGCTCTTTTAAGTACTTGAGGTTTGACTTCAGAGATAAAGCCAGATCTATATAGCCTTTGTTTGTAATGCTGCATTTGGACAATCTAGAAAGAGATTCAAAATGGTAACACTTTACAATAAGGTTGTATTTGTTAACACTGTTAAATGTATAACATGAACTAACAATCAGTAGTATAGTTTTTAAGCATTTATTAATGTTTGTTAACATTAGGTAATGCCGTACAGTATGTAAGTTAGTCCATTGTGCATTAACTGATGTTAACAGACTAAACTCGACAGGACAGTGACCCTCCATCAGCAAGCTAAGGTCATATTCATTCATAATGATGGGGCAAGTCTCGCCAATCGGCTAAAATGCCATTGCCATTTTGCATACTTTTGGTTGCATAAAACTCCTGAACCAAACCTGTCTAGGAAAAGTCACTGAAAATACTTTTAGCATTTATTACTTTTAAAATACAGTAATTTATGTTGAAATTCAGGTTTTTGCCAAATATGATTATACTGAAAATGAATTATGTAAACATGTAAAGCGTAAATGAAACATGACATATACTGTAATGTCTCCAGTTTACAGTTTGGATTCTCCAGTCCAGCAGAGAGCAGCTTCACTCCTGAATCTTGCAGATTATTGTAACTCAAATTCAGTTATCTCAGAATTGAGGTGTTTGACTTGAGAACAGAGACAAGAGCTGAACAATTACTCAGACTAGAAAAACACAATAGTATCAGAACATTAACCATAAACACAAACCTAAAATCTCACAGAATTCATGAATAAATCTCATATTTGTATGTTTAGGTTCCTTGCATTCAAATATTTCAATTAAACCATGACAGCATTACATTTTCACATCTAAGCACATCATTTAAGTAATTCATAAAAAAAGCAAATACATACATAGCTTTTCTAGATGCTTTGACCACTGGCAGCAGCTTCAGAAGACATTTTTCTGATGGATCATATTTACACAGCTTGAACTCATCCAGCTCCTCTTCTGAGTTCAGGAGCACAAACACAAGAGCCGACCATTGAGATGGAGTCAATGTAACAATAGATTGTTGTCTGTCACGCGTTCTGCTCAGGTATGTTTGGATTTCTTGCACTAGAGAATGTTCATTCAGTTCATTCAGACAGTGGAAGAGATTGATGGATTTATGGAGAGGGATTCTCCCTGATCTTCTGTTTAATGTACTTGACTATTTACTGCGTGTCAACGCTGCATACTGTTTGTGTCAGTAAGCATCGCAGAAGATCCTTACTAGATTCTTGGGAAAGACCCAGAAGAAAACGCAAGAAAAGGTCCCGATCTCCATTGTCGCTCTGTAACGCCCTGTCCACTTCACTCTTAAGGAAAGCTGATATATCTGACTGGCTTTCTTTGTCTTGACAAACAAACAGAAACTTGAATAAAGCGGCGAAAAACTTCTGTAAACTCAGATGCACAAAGCTGTAATCCTTCCTGAGGTTCAGTCCAAACTCCTGTCTAAAGATCTGAGTACAAACCTCTCAATACACTGATGCTTCTCTCACATCAATGCCACACTCTCTCAGATCCTCCTCGTTGAAGATCAGGTTCCCTTTCTCCAGCTGTTGAAAAGCCAGTTTTCCCAGCGAGAACACGATCTCTCTTGTCTGGTTAGGATCAATTTCATATTTTCCGTGGTATTTCTCACTCCTTTGTTGCATCTGAAACATCAGAAAGTGTGTGAACATTTGAGTGAGAGTCTTGGGGATCTCTGCAGTCTCTGCTTCACTCAACATTCCCTCTAGAACCGTGGCTGAAATCCAGAGGTGGACAGTAACGAAGTAAATTTACCTGAGTACTGTACTTAAGTACACTTTTTGAGTATCTGTACTTTACTTGAGTATTATTTTTTCTGAGTA
>NC_079899.1:8071393-8073332 GCF_024868665.1 Triplophysa rosa
GCGCGCTCTGTGCAACCAAAACGGCGTTTTTTACGCGCGTCATATGGCCAGACAGCGGCGCAAAAAGCGGCGCTTTTCAAGTGCCTTAGAACGCCGTTAAATACGGCGTTATGGACGACTTTTCGCGCGTTTTTTACGGCGTTTGGAATCGCGACGCCGTATTTTGCGGCGCAAATACTGTTTAAAACGCCGTCAAAAACGGCGTTCGGATATAAACGCGTTTAATCTATGGCGTAATTCCGATACCATCGGCTTGCCATACGCGAGGTCTTGTATTGCGCGCACTATGGATGCCATGCGCGCGCGAAGGTTTCAAACGAGCTCGCGGGATCCCGTTTCCTCGTGTGTATGTACGTTGTCCTCTCGCGTATGGCGTTATTTACTCGCGGAAGTTATTTGCCGTGCGCTGCCAGCATCAGCATTGCGCTCGTTTCTTTATGGCATTATAATGCCTTCATATAGGGCAGTGCTGATTAGGCATAACGGAGGTGCGCTCACTCAGTTGGTTAGCAAGAATGCCACTCAAAGCGGGCTAGGAACAGACGCGTTTCCTATTTTTCACATCGCTTCCACATCGCAGCCTCTTGCGATTAGCAAATCGCAACGTCTCACATCGCGATTGCGATTCGATTAATCGTTCAGCCCTACTTCGGAGCGTGTGTCGAGAAATCCTGGAAGCTTTCAGTGAAGTGCGTATCGAGGGTGGTATCGCTTTAGACCAATGACATCATAGATGAAGTCTGAATAAGCCTCGCTTCCGCCTGAGTGGTTCAGTAAGCGGTTCGAATCTTGCCGCGACATTTTGACAGCTATATAAACCAAGTACCACAAGCACATTCACTGCCCTCTGCCCAGTAAAACCCAGACACTTTCCAGTTTTAGAATAATAATATTACTCCTTCTGCCTATTATGACCAAATAATTGATTTAGACACATTTATTTCAAGCCAATAAGTTAATTACACGGTTATGTTATACAATAATTATATTATATACCACCAGAAAATACACATTATATTCATATAAATAGATTAGTCTATGTGGAAATTGATTTTAGTCTTAACTGGCGAAAAATACAGTGCATCACAGACCACATCAGGCACATCTGTAATTTATCTGCTTGTTTTACCCTCTTTGGCCACCAGATGGTATTGTGAGCAAATGAAGCCTCGAGAAATGAACCCTTTTGTGAACCACTTAAAAGCTAAAAAGCTTCAAAGCTTCATGAGGCTTCATCTCGCCACCACTACATATTTATTAAAAAATAAAGCCAGAGCGATGTCTGTTTCCCCTGTTGTTGATAATTACCAGCTGTGAAGTATCACAACGCGGCCTCCAAAATTGCCTATTTCCACCGAGATTCGTGAGCGTGGATCAAATGGACACTTCTCTATCCCATGATGCCACGGGAGCTGAGCAACGGTCAAATTTCAAAAGTAAATCAAATAAATATAGCGGAAAACTTTAAATCCGTTTTTAATGTAAGTGACAATAAATTAATTTCACGTGACTAAATTATGTTTTTATCAACGCTCACTTATAGGTTGTTGTTAATACGTCATTGGTCAAAGAGCATACGGGTCACATGACCATAAAACATGGCGGACGCAGTATGTCCGAAATGTAGGCTATTCATATTACTCCCACTCATACTATATAGAACGTACTGTTTTAACGGCCGATTTCCTGTGACGTGGCTGTTGCTGTCGTAGTCGAGGTGCCAATAAACACAACACTGCAGATCAATTGAATCCTAAAGTCGATTAGTTTATTGACAGTGTTCCCAGTGGCGTGCTGCCACCACGCCACACTATTAGCCTGCCCCGTACCTCTGCACATGCGCAGATATATACTCGACAGGGTTGCCACTACTTAACAAAACCACTATCATTACATCTTTCCTTTCCCTTTTTTTTTTTTTTTTATTTTTCTCTTTTCC